>NC_051180.1:189059106-189090679 GCF_013339695.2 Rhipicephalus sanguineus
AAAATCTTACCTCATCAAAGTGGAGGCGTATTTTGAAGCGAATGCTATTTCGGATTCCGCTAAGAAGAGGGCACTTCTAGTAGCTGCACTTAGCACCTCGACGGTCCAAATCCTGGTGGGGAGAATAGCACCGGCAAAGCCCAATGCCTTAAGTTATGATGAAGTAGTCAAGGTGCTAAATGACCACTACGACCCAAGGCGCAACGAAATTGCTGAAAGCTTCCAGTTTTTCAACCGCTGTCAGCAGGAGGGAGAATCCATTCAGGATTTCGTCGTCGCGATCAGACGCATTGCAGACAATTGCAATTTCGGAGATTCTCTGAACAGGCTACTTAGAGACCGAATTGTCTGTGGTGTGCGTTCGGGTGCTGTGCAAAAGCAACTTCTGGCAAAGAAAGATTTAACTCTGGAGGAAGCCGAGTCGATAGCGGCCGCGGAAACTGCCGAAAAAGACGCCAGGACAATGTCTGTAGACGTACCGCCTGTTCTTAAAG
Organism: Rhipicephalus sanguineus; assembly: GCF_013339695.2. NCBI lineage: Eukaryota > Metazoa > Arthropoda > Arachnida > Ixodida > Ixodidae > Rhipicephalus > Rhipicephalus sanguineus. The sequence goes on from NC_051180.1 coordinate 189,059,601, forward strand.
TGGAAGCGCGTCGCAAACTGCCATCGCGATCAAGCATGGAGCGCTCAGAGCGATTGGAGTGTGGAAGGTGTGGCAGTTCTAGACATGATGGCAACAGATGCAGATGGAAGAACGCACGATGTTACGCTTGCGGTCTGAGGGGTCACCTCGCTAAAATGTGTCGCAGCCGCATTAGCAAAGATGTTGCCGCCCCTCGGCGAGTACCTCACGCGAAAGCTCTGGCGGTAGAAGAGGCTTCTTCAGAAGAGGACAGCAGTGGTACTGCTCAAATTTGGACGTTAGCGTCAGCGCGAAAGAATGCTCTTGAGCCGCCAATAAGACGAACGTTCAGTTGGGGAGGCGTGAACTTGTCCATGGAAGTCGATACAGGTTCACCGGTTTGCTTCATATCACGGCAGGTTTTTGAAAAGCATCGCAAATGCTGGCCAAAGTTGAAACCTTCGCACGTAAAGTTATCATGCTACAGTGGAAGGTTGCCGGTGATGGGTGAACTGCAACTTTGTGTGAGATACCGCGATACTGCTGTTGACTGTTCTCTTGTGGTTCTAGACTGCCCCGGACTAAGCTTGTGCGGCCGAGACCTGCTAATCCTCCTGGAACAAGCGGGCGCTCCGGCAGTGAGAGTCGCACACGAAGACGAGGCGACGGCTATTCGAGCGAAGCACCACACCACACCTACGAGGACGTTTTTTCGGAAACCTTGGGCTTGATCAAAGGACCACCAGCCAGCCTCCTGCTGAAGGACGACGCGGTCCCCAGATTATGTAAGGCGAGACCTATTCCATATGCCTTACGTGACAAAGTATCGCAAGAACTTGACAGGTTAGTGTCGTTAGGTATAATATCCCCAGTCAAGCATTCTAACTGGGCGACGCCCATTGTGCCCGTTCTGAAGAAGGACGGCTCGATCAGAATATACGGAGACTTTAAAGCTACTCTCAATCCCGCTTGTGCCACGGAACAGTACCCGCTTCCAGTAATTCAAGATATCTTTGCGTCATTAGGAGGTGGCCAGTTGTTCGGTACGCTCGACTTGCGGGACGCATATAACCAGGTGGCTCTGGACGAGGATTCCCGGAAGCTCTGCGTTATAAATACTCACAAAGGCCTGTTTTGTTACAATAGGCTTCCTTTCGGCATTTCTTCCGCTCCTGCAATATTTCAAAGAAAAATAGATACAATACTATCTGGCCTACCTGGCGTTCAAGCTTACTTAGATGACGTTCTGGTCTCTGAAACGGATGGCGATGGCGGAGCACGATTGCAAAGTGTGTTAGAACGGTTCAGAGAACATGGCGTGAAGCTCAGGTACGATAAGTGTAAATTTAGCCAGCCCTCGGTCACTTATCTTGGGCATCGCATTGATCAAGCCGGCCTTCACCCAACTGAGAAGAATGTAGATGCTATCGTAAATGCACCTAGTCCCGAAAACCTAAACGAGCTGCGTTCGTTTCTTGGGATGATAACATTTTATTCAAAGTTTTTGCCGAATATGTCAGATACGTTGTTTCCATTGTACCAGTTGGAAAAAAACGCGCGGTGGCAGTGGAAGTCATCTCAGGAATCTGCATTTCGCAAGGCAAAGCAGTGTCTTAAAGATGCCGAGGTACTGGTGCATTTTGACCCATCAAGACAACTGAAGTTGGAATGCGACGCATCCGCTCATGGGATAGGCGCCGTTCTTTTTCACACAATTGGAGGCACTAACAGGCCAGTCGGATTCCGGTCAAGAACCGTGACAAAAGCCGAAAGAAACTATTCTCAATTAGAACGAGAAGCACTGGCACTTGTTTTTGGAGTTACTAAATTCCGGGATAATCTCCTAGGTCGAGAGTTCGTCCTGGTTACCGACCACCAGCCACTTCTGGGACTGCTGAGACCCGACCGCCAGACGCCTGCAATGGCCGCAGCTCGCATCCAACGGTGGGCCCTCTACCTGGGAGGTTACCGTAACAAGCTTGAATATGCCCCAGGAAGGCAGCTACTGAATGCGGATGCTCTGAGCAGACTGCCGCTGCGGTGCCAAGATGCCGTCACGGAACCTGAACCCGAAGAGTATGTATTTTCTTTGAAATGCCTGGATGAAGGGATAGTCACAACGCGTGAGCTGAAGGAGCTGACCGCCAATGACTCGATCTTGTCCCGTGTAAAGCAAAACGTGTTGAACGGTTGGCCGAAAGATGCAGTACATCTTGACCCTGCCTTAGTGCCTTTTGCGGATCGCCAGTTGGAGCTATCTCTGGCACACGAACTTGTGTACTGGGGACATCGTGTCGTCATACCTGCCACAGCGCGGAAGTGTTTGTTACAACTACTGCATGAGACTCATCAAGGCTCCTCGGCAATGAAAACAGTGGCGCGATCGTTGTTTTGGTGGCCAGGAATAGACCGCGACATAGAGTTAACAGCAGCGCAATGCACTAATTGCATTGACAATTTGCCTATCCCTCCAGCGGCCCCGCCTTTAAACTGGCCGCAAACGCAAGAGAGATGGTCGCGGGTTCACGTCGACTTTGCAGGGCCGATAGAAGGTAAAATGATCCTCGTGGTAGTGGATTCTCACACGAAATGGATGGAAGCGGTGCCATTGAACCAGGCTACTTCGGCAACCACGATTAACTGTCTGCGTGACATATTTAGCCGTTTCGGTGTACCAAGAACACTAGTGTCTGATAATGGAACGCAGTTCACCAGTCACGAGTTTGCAATGTTTGTGGACAGAAACAACATTACGCATCTAAGAACCGCCCCTTTTCATCCGCAGTCAAATGGAGCGGCCGAGAGGGCAGTCAGGACAATCAAGGACGGTCTTCGGAAGATGAAAGGCGGGAAGCTCGAGCATAACCTTATGCGTTTGCTGCTCAATTACAGAAGGACCCCACAGAAAGCCGGACGATCTCCATCGGAAATGCTGCTGGGGTACCAGGTACGGTCACGCCTGGACACTTGCTTCCCTGCGGCGGTTGCGCCCAATTCTAAAAAGGAAAGCGACGATGTGTTACCGCCAACGAACTGTGAGGTGCATGTCCGCAACTACGGGTCCAATGGTAAATGGATGCCAGGATGCGTAACAGCTACATCGGGAGGACGGATGGTCACAGTGGAGACTCCTCAAGCAATCGTGCGGCGTCACATAGATCAAGTGCGCACTCGTAGGAGAGTTTTGCAAGACGAACCACTGTGGACCCATCCAGGTTCTATCAGCAAAGACAATACACCGAGCACAACGCCAATTGACTTACCGCCACCCGCGCAGCCCGATGAAGCTGTGGAAGCGTCACCCCAAGAAACGCCTCCAGTCACCGACCAGCCTGAGCCTGCTGCAGTCCCAACACCCCTGGCACCTGCGACGGACCAAGGAACCTCACAACCGCTCCGGCGCTCCACAAGAACACGCAAGCCAGTGCATTGCTTTTAAGAAGGAAGAAATGTTGTAAATGCGGTGTCAAACCGCCACGTTATGTGCGCGTGGTCATTGCGCAGGCGCCAAGTTTCTTTTCCTTGTTTTCTATCACATTCTTTGCCTTTCCACTTTGCTTATATATATGCGTGCAATAAACGCTTTTTGGTTGTTCTCGGCTGACACGGAATCATCAACGTCTCCGTCCTTTCATGACGGCAGCTAGCCTGCCTCCGCTATGCTACAGTATGCCGCCGAGTATGGATGGCATAGTCCCGCTAACTAACCGGCCGCACAGTGTATGTAGCACGATTGGGGGAGCTGAACGGCGCCAACACCGCGCGTGTGTGTGTGTGTTTTAGTGCACTTCTAGGAATGTCGCTTGTCGGCCGTTTCCACGTCTCTCTCTCATGCAGGTGGCTCAAAAAGCTGCAGAGAGAGAGAGAGGGTGGAGGCCTCCGGCAGACGAATTTACAGTCGGCCCAATAAGCGTTCTGAGCGATTTTGATTTGCCGTGGGGAAAAGTGGGAGGAGCAATGATGGTGTTAAAACCTGGCTCCCGGCTCCTCACGGGGGGTTCCTGTCCCAGGAGCACCGCTCCTGGGACAAGACATCATCTGCAACATGATGTTGCGCAAGTTCCGATGTATATAGTTGCCACTTAACCTTGTATATGCCCTGTATATAAATATCGAGTTGTTTTGCAAAGAAAGGAGTCGTCTCCCTCCTTGAGAAGTGTGAACAACCACGATGAGGCAAGGCAGCTACGGACAACCTTCCACTCCCTTCAGGAATTGACGGCGGCTACGCAGCCGAGAGAGCTCTGCTCCGGAGTCAAGAGGGAGTGGGGAGAAGGTTGGGAATTTACTGGCGCAGTCGAGACAGGATCGACACAACGACGACCAGGAACGCTCTGCGTACCGAGGAGTTCGTCGTGCTGCGGAGGAGACGCAGGAAGAAGGCCAAGACGTTAAGCGTCAGGCTGAAGCAACGAGGGAGCAAGCCACCGAACCAAAGGAGGCTGCGGCCCGGTAACCATCGACCCAGGTAGGCGGTCCGGCGACACCTCAGGCGGCGGCGAGGGTCTGGCGACGGGCAAGGCGTGACAATAGCGAACGGCACCTTCACAAGTGGTGAGTCCTCTTCTTTCACCTCAGTGGTACCGCTGCCTGTTTTTTGTGGGTTATGGACACTAGGTTCGCTTATTTGAACCCCGACAGGCGTTCGCCAGCGATGAGGCGTGGGTCAGGGTCGGAGGACGAAAGTGCCCAGGGAAACACACAAGGGGTTGTCGCGCCGGAGAGCCAGAGAAATGAGCGTTTTGGAGAACTCACGCCAGAGCGCAGGCTGGAGGAGTTGCAGGCTGAGATGGAGAAACTATCGCAAGTCATCAGCGGTAGCGCTCGAGACAGCGAGCTCGCGTCCGGCAGGCAGGATAGATGTGGTGAGCTGAGACGGTATTCAAAGGTGCTCACTGGAGTGCTTCCTAAATTTTCAACAGAGGCTGAAGCACCGGTGTGGTTTGAGTCGGTCGAGAGCGCCCTAGAAGCTTACGAGGTGCCGAGGGAGTGTTGGGTACAACTTGTTTTCCCGTTATTGGCGGAAAAAGTTCAGTTTTTGTCCACACGACTTAGCCCGGAAGAACACAGAAACTATCAGAAAGTCGAGCAGACAGTTCTTGACGAACTTAAACTATCGGCAGGTCAATACCTCAAAAGGTTCTTGGGGTCAGGAAAGCGGGCAAACGAAGGCTGGAGACCATTTGCAACGCGCCTTGAGAGCTACCTGCACTTTTACCTTGACGCGAGGGGTGTGTCGACGTTTGCACGGTTAGTCGAGTTTTTGGTCGCTGGCCAATTAAAGAGAAATCTGTCAGAGGAGGCACTGAGGTACGTGACACTCCAAGAAGGTAGACAGTGGGTTAATGCGCCGGAGCTAGCCGCGTCGCTGCGCACGTTCGAAGAAGCGCAGGGAATGAACAGCGCGGCGAAGCAGGAGGTGTCGGAGTCGCAGGGCGCGAGCGTTTCCAAACTGGACACACAGCGAAGTTCGCATGGCGGTGCGAGAAGTCCAGGCGAGGAGACGAAGCCTAAGCTTAGGGGCTGTTACGCATGCGGTGCTGCGGGGCATCAGAAGTGGAATTGCCCGATGCGACAGCAACGAACGCCGGATGTTTCCGGTGCTAAGAGCGAAAGCTTAGCGGCACGCGTGTTGGTGGGAGAGCCGGTGGCCGCACACAGTGAGCTTGTTCCCGTGTCACTCGACTGCAAGGATATGCGTATCGGAGCAGTCCTGGACACGGGAGCGGAGATTACTGTGTTGCGGGAGAGCGCGATCCCACCTGAGATGGTGCAGCCACACGGAACAATTAACTTAACATCTGCGTTTGGCGAAAAAGTGCAGGCAAAGCTCGCGGTGGTTCCGTTAGTGAATGCGGCGTTTGCGCTGACGTGAAGGGGATGGTCCCCGTGCTTTGCGCTCTAACTGACCGGCTGACAGCACGAGCCGATTGCCTGCTGTCAGAAAAAGCGTGGAAATCGCTGAAGGAGGAGGGCGCTTCAGAGAGGACATCGAAAAGCGCAGAGCAAATAGACGACACACAGCTGACTCCCGTCAGCGGCCCGTTGCCCACAGGGAAAGTACAGAAGCTGGAGGTCGAGAGCCCTATCTTGGAAACTCAGGGGGAAATCGCGACAATGGAGGGGGTAATCACCCAGGCAGTCGTGAGGAGCGGGGACGACGAGGGCCCTCGGGGTAGCCGCGCGTCGCCCGGTGAAACACAAGCGGCGGGCAAGAAAGAGACAAGCGCGTCGGAGGGATTCCGCGAAGAAGAGCAGGCCGGCTCAACGCCGGGGCAGGACCGGACGGCATTGTTGAACGACACCGCGAGCTCTCGTGTTTTGTGCGGGTGCCAATAGGGCCCCGAAATCTAGTGCAAGTGAGTAAGTTGCGCCCGCGTTGCCCGAGAAGTGGATTAAAAGGCGTATTGTTCGAGGAGGGAGATGCGGCTAGCGATGTGGCATGCGCGCCGATGACGGCAACTGCGCAGGTCGGAAAACGGAAGCGCAGCCAAGCCAGCGAGGTTTCCGGGAGGCACGGGGGACTGCTCGACGGTGAACCCAACGTGACTTCAGGGAGACAGCGCTAAGATGTTGTGCGGGCGGGTTTTACCCGAAAAAGCCAGTACTGGAAAGGGGAGACGACAGGGCGAGTAGACCTAAGTCCCTATACCTTCGGAAGTATAGGGGTTTTAAGTAGACCAGCTTCTCGAGTTGGGGGAGTGCAATGTGACGCGTCCGTCGGTACGCGACTTGGGGCGCGTGGTGGGTTGCAGCTGTCAGGCGCCTGACCCCGAGAAACGTGCGGTGATCAAAGTTTTGAGTTCGCCGGCCACAGAAACGGAGCCCCGGGACGTACTAGGTTTGTGTGGACACTACCTAAGCTATTCTGTAAAAACTGCGCGAAAAACGTGGACAGAAACGGAGGACACAAGCGCATACTAACAACTGAAAGTTTATTGAAAAAACACAGAATATGAAGAGCAAATAAACCACGTGTGCAAGGTTAAACAACAGACAGTTACAAGTGCGCATCGAGATACGCAATCTCCGCCTCGCGCAACGCCACAGATGGCCTGGCAACACAACTATCTCCAGCTTTGAAGATAAAATAGGCTTCAACAATCTCACGTATAGTACGTTCTGCTAGAACTTTCGTTCCGCGGAAAAGCGGGCTGCACTTACAATCGCGACAGTGTAAAGACAGATTTGTAGAAGGCTGTCCTTTCATCGACAACCTGTGGTCATTCAATCTCTGATTAAGACAGCGGCCGGTCTGCCCGATATAACTGTTTCCACAGGATAGAGAAACAGAATATACCACACCTTTGCAACATTCCGATAGGCCATCCCTGTGTTTGACCCCGCACTTGGAATGTGGTCTATCGGAATGTTGCAAAGGTGTGGTATATTCTGTTTCTCTCTCCTGTGGAAACATTTATATCGGGCAGACCGGCCGCTGTCTTAATCAGAGATTGAATGACCACAGGTTGTCGATGAAAGGACAGCCTTCTACAAATCTGTCTTTACACTGTCGCGATTGTAAGTGCAGCCCGCTTTTCCGCGGAACGAAAGTTCTAGCAATACACAAGGAACGTACTATACGTGAGATTGTTGAAGCGTATTTTATCTTCAAAGCTGGAGATAGTTGTGTTGCCAGGCCATCTGTGGCGTTGCACGAGGCGGAGATTGCGTATCTCGATGCGCACTTGTAACTGTCTGTTGTTTAACCTTGCACACGTGGTTTATTTGCTCTTCATATTCTGTGTTTTTTCAATAAACTTTCAGTTGTTAGTATGCGCTTGTGTCGTCCGTTTCTCCCTTTGTCCACGTTTTTCGCGCAGTTTTTACAGAATGCATTACCAACTCGCCCAACAGTCTGTTCTTCTACCTACGGGCAAATTACGCGGAAGTAGCCAGGCCGCCCACTGAACTAACGGGAGGTCGAGTGCCGAACCGAATTCCAGGTTCCGCAGGGGCTGATGGGGTGTCTCGACGGCACGGGACCGCACTGTGTGAGACAGCGCCATTGATAAGATCAGATCTCGAAAAGCCATATTGGCTCTTCAGAAACGCGTTCGCAGCCGCCACTGAGGCCTGCCTGTCGCAACGCGCGGAGAACTGCGCTGAGACGTCGATCGCGTTTGAGCGCCACGGGTTTTCTCCAACGCAAGCCCGCAAGACCTTTGCAGTCAGCTGGGATCCGAGAGTTCAGTCTCTGGCTCTTCGACGCATAGATGACCGTGGTCTCTCGCCACCACCCACTATCATCCCTGACACGGACACCCTGTCGAGGGCACCTAAGGGGCGCTGGGGATATGGCAGCGGTGCTTCAGGGGCTGATAAGACGCGAGAGGACTAGGCACGTGGTAGACAAACGTGTAATTAAGAGTGACGTGCGGGAACTCTGAGACATTTGAGGAGCACTATGTGTTGCTGTGTGTGTGTGTTTCAGTGAAGTGTTTTTTTGTTCGGTGACTTTCCAAGCATTCGCAAGTTTTCTTGTTGTTTGATTTGCTTGTATTGTTGATTTTACTTATGTATTCAGCGACCTCCGGTCATTGTTGGTTTGTTTGTTTAGTTATGGTGGCGTCCGTCCAGCACAGCTTAGAGATACTGTGCGTGTCGCGGAAACACCTCTGGCGTTCAGAGAACCGCGAGGTGCGGTCGCGGGCTCGGGTGACGTTTTGGCGCCATCCCTTTTTTTTTGTTATTCACATAGCTACATTGGAGCGTATACGTGAATCTTAGGAAGGGCGTGTAAGGTCTGGCGTTGCGAGAATGGGGGATGGTGGTGTCTTTCTCCCAAAAGCGCGGCTTCCAGGAAGCCAGCTCCCGGCAGTCGAGGGTCGAAGCGCAGCGGCGCTCGGTTCGAATGTAGGAGGCGCGGGGACAGAAGAACACTTCTCAACTGCCCATAACCGTTCGAAGAAAAGGACGCGCCCTGTTTACCATCGGTTTAACGACCAACGCAGTCGCCCGCGGCCCGCGGGATTCCGGGGAGCGGCGCGAAGGAAGCCAAGACGGTGACACCAATAAATCTCGCATAGTGTCCGCGAATGGCCTGTCAGCGGAGACGGTATGCCGCCGAGCATGGATGGCATGGTCCCGCTAACTAACCGGCCGCACAGTGTATGTAGCACACGAGCGTTTCTTTTCTCACAGACTCCATCCGGGTAACTTGGATCTGGGGATATTTTCCCCGTTTGCTTCTTGAAGATCTCCCTATGTCTGGGTACTACCTAGGAACACGTGCAACGCTCTTTTTATCCCTAGGAGAGCTTTGCTGCTCGTCGTTTGCGGGTTGGCGCGCGAGGTTTGTGTTGTTGACGTTGCTGGCGGACGGCGCGTCCGTGCTTGCCGGGTGTGTATGATCCCATATAGCCCTGTCGCGCTATTGTAGCCACCATAGTCGCGCTGTCACTTACCGTCCGTCCTTGTCTTTAATCCCGTCGAACGCCTCGAGATGCGTTTTCTTCGCCATTATCAGTGTAGCTGAAAACATTGTGCGTTTTTGGAAATTGGCATGAACGAACACGGGCAATTAATCGCGATCACGACCGATGGGGATTGGGCTAGATCCGGATCAGGTGTACCTACACGGTCACATTTAATTGCGATCAGCGATCTGCGCATCGATATCTGGCTCCCAGATCGCGATTTGACTGATGTCTGCGTCAAACTCGATCCGGATTAGTCTGGACCGAGCAGCAGCAATGACTGATGATCGCGATCAAGAAATCCGGTCCGGGTCAACCTTGACTGCGATCAAAAGTGCCTGCGTGTCACCGGTATTACTTGCAATAGCTATTCTGCCCGCGCATGTGATTGAGTTTTAATATAGTTGATGCTAAAAATCTAGGGCACGTACAGTAAAGTAATGAAAGTGTCCATGCTTCTATAAAAAAAAAAGAGCCGAGCAGGATCCTTAGACGCCAGGCGGTAATAAGAAATAATTGCAGCTGCTGGTTACATCACATTGCTAGTGTTCAATATTTGGACATACAATGACAAGGATACGTCTACATGTGAGTAGATAAAGAGAAGCGAAATGTTTTGAGAAGCAGCATGACTGCTTTCATTCATGTTGTCGCACGGGTGTATCAGTGGTGTGAATGCACCTGCAACTTTGTTTCTACAATTGGTGGTTGGTAAAGGTGCACCTTTTTAGGACAAGTTTTCCTTTGCTCATGAGACTTTATAACTGGCTTAATGCAAAATGTGAAGTTAAATGCACCATCATTAGATTAGATGGTACATTTAACTTCTAGATGGGTGACACACTTCTATAGGCATGGGATACTTCATTTGGTTCAGTTCAGCCCAGCACTGTAACTTTCACCATTCCACGAATGCACCCCTTCAATTGCTACTGCGCTTTCTTCTACCTACAACTGCCATTTGCAGACTAGAGCAGATGCACACAACCAACATTTGTAGCTGCAAATGCTTGCTCCTTTGTTATACTGAAATTAGTTTTTTTTTTCATGTGTTGCTCTTGTACTTGTCATCAAAACAACAGAAATGGGAATGTCACTTGTGTTGTTTGGTTTGTTTCCTGACTGAGAACCTGTGACCTTTGACTATTGTGTTGCTTCATCCCTTGACCTTTGCTTTTGCGATGCTCTGTCGCAAGAGTGTACCTTCCTGTCTGTTGCCGATTCCGCATATGCTGCTTTAATGGTTCACAAAGTGACACACATGAATGGTTTACCGTGTACTTTCAGCATTTTTTTTTACATTCACACAAACGGAAAAATGTAGTTGTTTTCAAATTGCAGCTGCCCACCTACCAACAAAGCCACATATACCTGTACCCTCTAAACAAGGAAGCATGACGTTTCAGTTGATAAGGCAAGGACCAATGTTAATGGAGTGTCGAAATTTTTTTCTCACCATGTCTCCTTTCTTGTTGATTTCTCTTGCCATAAATGCTTGCATCTTAGCTGTTCTGACTTTATGTGTGCTTACTGGTATGAAGTTTATTTTGTGCCATTGAGAGCTGTTTTCACTGAATTTCACCCGTTTTAAGACAGTTGCTAATATTTTCCTGTGATAGCCAGCCCGAATGACAAGTAGGAAACCAAGCAGGACATGTGGTTCTTTTTCATTTGACACTGCAGTGAGCTTCGACAGCTTTTGGGAACCCGACAGCGCTGACTGCAATAACGATTTGTGTGCAGGAGGATCACCATTTGTTTTTGACTGCCTGCACGGGAAGGTAGGACGTAGTATATGATGTCACAAACACAGGGTGGTACGCATTCAAAGGTGTAATACGGGTCTCGCTAAAGAATGTTTAACCCTTTGAGGTGCGAAGCATGAGTTGGCAGTAAGCATTTCATCTTCGTCGTCTCTGTGTACCCTGTCCTCTTCGTGCTGCACCACCTTAATGAAAAATTTTGGCCGCTGTTCAGCCGCACATTAAAAAACATGCCCGACAAGCAATTTTTGATCGGCAATGGGAAGGATATAATTACAGAGCTCGTGCAGAAGTACAAGGAATCAATCGAAAAAAAAAAAAAGATCGGACACAGTGTCACTGACAAAGTACTGCAGAGAAGCACCCTTTTAGTGCTAGGTAAGGAGGCACGAAGGTTGCCCTAGTGCTACCTTAACTCAAGAGAGCACCAAGGAAGGCCTCAGTGAGGGAACCTTGGTAAGAAGCGTTATAGAATACATGGCAAGGCGTCCTGAAGCAGTTATGGCCTCCTCGCTGAGGCAAGGAGCATTTCAGAATACGGGCCTTACTTCAACATTAAAGGCTTGCTAATCTGAAACACTGAATCAGTTTTTATTGATAAAGTAATCAAGGACTTTTACTCGCCTTGGTTTCATGGCAGTATGTTATTAAGAGGGAAAAGAATGGTACAAATTGCTTTGAGTAACTTTGCGCCAAAGACTATCAGTTCTTCAGTGTTCTCAAAACCATGTGGCCTGAATAGAAATTGCCACGAGCTCATAAATTATCTTTTTTTAGTGGTGTAACAAGTGATGCACTCATTCAGTTTACCGCATCATTAAGTTTGCCATTAATATTGCCATGCTTATCTTTCACTGCATGCATTTTGGTCTTTCCTATAGAGTTGCCTGGTATCTGTTTCGATGCCATCACCTTTTTCACTGCTCTTTGCTATCATAATTCCATATGTCACTCGGCTTATACTTATTGATAGCTTTAATAGCTAAGCAAATTCTATTTATCTATGCCCACCCACTTATCTGTTGTTGTTTCTTTATCCTGTCTTTTGTGGTTCAAGAGATGTTGCTTACTTCTTGCATTGATGCTTTACCTCCAACTTCGACTACAGATTCAGAAATCGGTCTAGTTGTGGTTTCCTCTATGTCTTTTGTTTCTTCTTTTTCTAAGGTGTCGTATTTGTTTCCTAGGGGAATTCTAAAGTATTCTGTTTTTTTCCTGGCTATACCTGGGTTGGCCTGTGCATTAGTGGTTATTTTTTTGTGTTGTCCATGTATGTTGGCCATGTTGGACATGTTGGCCATGTATGTCGACGTCGAACACAAGACGTGGGATGCCATCCTTCCGTATGTGACCTTCGCATACAACACGGCCGTCCAAGAAACGACGCAGATGACGCCGTACAAGTTGGTCTACGGAAGGAGCCCGGCGACGACGCTCGACGCCATGCTACCCAACGTCACCGACGAAGAAAACCTCGATGCCGCCGCTTACTTACAACGTGCCGAAGAAGCTCGACAGCTCGCCCGCCTGCGCATCAAGACCCAGCAGCACACCGACAGCCGTCGCTACAATCTTCGACGACGCTTCGCGGAATACCAGCCCGGCGACCGTGTTTGGGTCTGGACGCCGATACGCCGACGTGGGCTTAGCGAAAAACTCCTTCGGCGATACTTCGGGCCATACAAGGTTCTTCGACGCCTCGGCGCTCTTGACTACGAGGTGATCCCGGATGGCATTACGAACTCCCAGCGACGCCGCGCACGACCTGAAGTCGTCCATGTCGTGCGCCTTAAGCCGTTTTTTGCGCGTTAGCGAACCTGGGGACTCTATTTTTCTTCCTTTGTTATTGTAATTTATTTTTGTATGCACTTGTTTTTTTTCTCTCTTCTATGTTCTTTCACAAGCATCGGGACGATGCTTTTTCAGAGGGGGGCAATGCCACGCCCACTTCTTGTCTTGTTTTGATGTATTCGGGTTTGACCGGCAGGGACGGTTATCAACGCTCGACGCTGTCCGCGAAGCATTGTTCGAGAAGCTTCACGTCTATAGTAGATCGTTCTGTTAAGATTGCGCCCCGCACGCGAATGTTCCAGCTTTGTCTAGAGATAACGCCGCCACCAGCGATATTGCTGGAAAGTTCGATACCGCCTGTATAAAAGCCGACGCGATTGACCGCTTGTCAGTTGATCGACGGACGACGCCCTGTTCGCCGCTATCATTGTACAGCGTGTATTGCTGTAGCTCTAGTTCTCATTTTCCGGCCACAAGTTCGGCCAAATAAAGAGTTTCATCTCTGACGTGCTGAGTGCTGCCTTCGTCAACGTCACGACCACGTGACAATATCTGCTTACCTATTGTGAAGCAAGTTTTTACGAACTCACTGGAAAGGTAAAGAGCATGCTTGATACTGGCTGTTGGGTGTGTGCCCAATTCTTGCAGATTTATATGTTGCGTTCCCCAAAGCAACTCTGCCTACGCAAAGCCCCAAACCTTGCTTGTGCTTGTCTGTAATGTCGTTTGGGTTTTTCAGTACACCCTGCAAGTCTGCATGGGCAACTTTTACGTTACACTAATATGAAAAATATAAAAGTCCTAGTTAGAGCATGTGGTGACAGCATCATGGTGTCAAATATTTTGCAATACCGATGCCACTTGTCTATTAAAATTTGTGCATGCTAATAAATGCATTAAAAAGTGTGTGATCATGCAGGGTGGTCATTTCAACAGCTGCGGTAGGGCAAGTGCTTTATAACTTTTACAAACCTTTACGAGTCGTGTGTGGCATGCCGCATGACATTCAGAGTTTTTTCGCACTTTTCCTCGTTTCTTATTTATTCTTTTTTTTTGCATTGCGCATAAAAAAAATGGGACGAGCCAGTAAATTTTCATCCTTCCTGAATCTTTGACCGTAAGCTGCATTAAAATCGAATAATTTGCAGGAAAACTACAGCCCAATGAAACAGGTCAGTTCTAAAAGAATGACCATGCACATTTGAATACATGTCTAGCTGGCATGATTTCACTACCACGGCAATAGCAGCTTTGCTGGATGCATTAGGCAGCGTTTTGAGAATATGACACCGATTTCCTCACTCAACCCTTTCAGACAAGTGGTGAAAAACATAATACCGGTGTCACACAACCCCTTTCGATCACAATCGGGCCTGATCCACATCGAATTTCTTGACCATGATTGGGTCTTTTACTCAAGCTGAAGAAGGCGGCCATCGCTGTTCATAAATTTAATACCCATAGGGCTCAAACGCGATGTAAAGGCGGTGTCTAGCGTTACGCCCAGACGTAACGATTAACAGTTGCTAAAGTAACGTCCAGGGTGTCGCTCACGGAGCGCACTTGACTCTCACTTCGTCAGCATACGTGGATTGTCACTCGGGGAGACAGTATCGCTGAGCCCGCAGCGCATTCACTGTGAACACGCGTCCCGGACGCAACACGTGCGCTCCGCCTCTTTGCGCTCCGCCTCTCCGACAAATGCGTACCCACCTGCAAAAAGTTCGTCACCTACAAGGTCGACATCTTCAGAAATTGCGAGGCCCTTCTAAAGCAAGGGGCAATCTCGAAGCGTTCGATGGGTGTAAAAACTGGAACGGACGGAAAGTAAACACACCTCGGCCGCAGATCACCATCCGCGCGCGCACAAACTTCGTATTCGTAGACAAGTTTAACACGCGCCATCAACAAGCAGCTGAGTGGCTGGGTCTCTTAGGGATAAACAGTTGCCTAGGTAGTACCCAGACGTAGAGGGATTTTCAAGGAGCAAGCGGACGAAAAGTCTCCAGATCTCAAGTTACCCGGATGGAGTCTGTGAGAAAAGAGACGCTCGTATGCAGCACGATCGGGGGAGCTGAACGGCGCCAACACCGCGTGTGTGTTTTTAGTGCACTTCTAGGAATGTCGCATGTCGGCCGTTTCCACGTCTCTCTGTCATGCAGGTGGCTCAAAAAGCTGCAGAGAGAGAGAGAGGGTGGAGGCCTCCGGCAAACGAATTTATAGTCGGCCCAATAAGGGGTCTGAGTGATTTTGATTTCCCGTGGGGAAAACTGGGAGGAGCAATGATGGTGTTAAAACATGGCTCCCGGCTCCTCACGGGGGGTTCTTGTCGCAGGAGTGGTGCTATGCACTTGTCGGCTCTGCCGAATGATGTTGCGCAAGTTCCGATGTATATAGTTGCCACTTAACCTTGTATATACCCTGTATATAAATATCGAGTTGTTCTGCAAAGAAAGGAGTCGTCTCCCTCCTTGAGAAGTGTGAACAACCACGATGAGGCAAGGCAGCTACGGACAACCTTCCACTCCTTTCAGGAATTGACGGCGGCTACGCAGCCGAGAAAGCTCTGCTCCGGAGTCAAGAGGGAGTGGGGAGAAGGTTGGGAATTTACTACCACACAAAAAATGTAACTTAAAATAGGTGCTACTTTAGACCCAGTGCAAACGCCAGATCTCTATAAAAGTAGTTTGTCATGCCAACCAACCACAGTGGATTTCAGATAGACGGACAGGATTTACAGAAAGGATTCAAGTAAAACACCACATCTGTCCCTAAATAGAAGCTCATCATTAAACTGTGAAATGCATATTTTAACACTTTCCATGAGTTCATTGTGTGGTAATGAAAAGAACAAGTCTTCGACATCTACGCTGAGGGCGCGCGCAGTTGTGGCCCTCTAGCGCTCTCCTATCAAACTAGAGCACGCGCCGGAGTGGAGTGAGCGCCGCATATGCTGCAGTTGGCTATGCTATATGTGGTTTTGCCTGCGTTAACATCATCATCAAGGCGCTCGAATAACAAGAGGAAGAAGACTTCTCTTTCCCGCGAGCTGCGTCTGTAGCGGTCGCCTCTGGAGCTAAGGTTGCGGTTACGGCGCGGGACTTCGCCCCAGCTTAAGAACCTGGCGGGACAGCTCCTAATAAATAAAGGTGCTTCTGGGTCGTCTGAGCTTGCACAATTCCTATCGCAGAGCAGCGTCCCGGTCTGCGTGCTTGCTGTTTTGATTGCAAAAGGCATAAAAAAGCACATCGCTGTTCATTCCATGCATATGTACGCCTGTCTAGCTATCACAGTAATTTAAAGTTATGCGTCGAAACACACGAGGAGGTCCGGAAGGCTAACATTAACAGCATCAGGTGAGTTGCACGGCCACCGTCACGTTCATCAGCCAGAAGAGCAGTCGCAAGGTTTTGCGCAGACAAAATACAACGCTCAGTGACGAATGCTGCTCCATTTAGATAAAGATTTTACTCCTCAAAGGGGCGCCAAAGCGCAGGAATGCACCTAAATGCACCGCGGTGTATTGGGGGTGTTGGATTTATCCTTTGTTAATAAGTGCGTAATTCCAATAGGTCTGCAAAAACTTGAATACATCAGGGTTCCTCAAACACTGAACCCCGTATTCTCAAACAAGCCTCGACTTGAATTTCGTCTTTCACTTGACCGAGTTGAGCACAGCGCCGCTGCTCCACCGAAAATGACGCTGCGCTTCTCAAGAATCGCTGCAGATTATCGCTGATATGCAGTGACTTGTTCTGCCTAGAGACAGCGCTCCCATCGACTTTCTCAAGTTAAGGTGGAGCGTTGAGTGAAGGGAAGGGACGTTCTAGAATACGGGGGTCACTGATGGTACATTCGACTGGTCGTTTGAGAGCGCTCTGACTGTGTTTGAAACTGTTGTGGTGCGATCTTGTACGCATTCCAAATAAACACGGAGGCGTGGCGTTACATCCAGCCGCACGCGCATGGCCCATGTGAACCGCGACAGACGTCACGGCCCTGCATTGATCAATATATATATATATATATATATATATATATATATATATATATATATATATGTGTGTGTGTGTGTGTGTGTGTGTGTGTGTGTGTGTGTGTGTGTGTGTGTGTGTGTGTGTGTGTGTGTGTGTGTGTGTGTGTGTGTGTGTGTGTGTGGTCACTCATGCGGTCCATCTTATTGTTTCTATCTACAGGGATCGCTGAACGTCAGTATGAAACGTTCGCGCGAGATGCGTGCATTGCTTCAAGCCTTCACCATACGAAATGAAGACAGTTTCAAACGGGGTTCGCCTGGTCTAGAGACTTTACAAAAAGATGTGGACGAGTAGTTACATAAAATACAGTTGTTTCCGCGGCAACTGAGTGCGCGTCAACAGGGCACCCGACCGCAATTTCCCGCTTTTTCCTGATGACGTACCTCAATATAGCGTCCACCACAATTTCGTGCTGAAGCTCCGGAGTACTTATAAACAGCGTGTGTGGTCATCTCTTGAATAAATATAAAGAGATGACCAGACGGGTAAAGCAAGCCTCTTTTGTCCTGCAGACGCGTGTAATCGCCTGCTCTGAGCTGAGTCACGTTTGTTTTCGGGCGATCGCGCGTAACATGAAGTGAGGCATACACGATGTTGCACTGTTATCGTTTCATTTACTTTGGTTTGTCTTCTTTTTTTAAGGCTAAAGCCTTAGATGCCTCATCAAACACGAAAATTGACCGTCGGCGTAACGCGTCGCCGACACGAGTGATGCACAAAATCATCACGCGATTACGTCACCATGACGTCACAGGTCGACAAAACTTGTGACGT
Source organism: Rhipicephalus sanguineus (assembly GCF_013339695.2). Lineage (NCBI taxonomy): Eukaryota > Metazoa > Arthropoda > Arachnida > Ixodida > Ixodidae > Rhipicephalus > Rhipicephalus sanguineus. Next base: position 189,077,364 of record NC_051180.1, read on the forward strand.
CACTATGACGTCATCCAACGTGACGTCATATGATGACACCATCACATGACATGGTCGCTTTGCATTGACTCCGTGATCGGGGGCCGATCACGGAGGCAATGTAAAAGCAGGTGAGGGGCAGAAAGCTTGGAATGCCTTCGACCTCGTGGGCAGTCTGAAACCCCGTTATGTGCAGAAAGCTTTCGGAGAGGGGCGAGGGAGGATCAGTGCATCGACTGACGACAAAGAAGAAGATGGCTTTCGTTTTCGAGTTGTCTCAGGCGAATGCATAAGGGACCGTGTTTTTTTTTTTTCATGCAATTTTTTCGCATACCTATGCGGTCAATTCTTCAAAATGTATGGGTAAGGCTTGCATGTTGGCATTGATATTGGTGACCACCTTGTTTTTTATCACCTGACGGAACAAAGATAAATCATTCGTAAACCATGAGATGCTATTTTCTTATTCTCCCATTGTCCTCTGTTTTAATATTAGCCCCTTGGAATTAATATTACTAGGCCAGTGATCCGGTTCCCTTACGTGAGTAGGACACAAAAAGCTCTTGGATAAAACCCATGCGCTCAAGTACAGCAATGCTGCGTATACGTTCGAGTTCGATTTTCTTTCTTCTTTCACTTTGAAGAATCGTACAGCCAGGACAACTGGTCGCACATCCAGTTAGGGCACAACTGGGACCACTTGCTTCCAATTTAACTGGTTATGGTTTCCAACTGGGACCAGCTGCTTCCAGTTCAACTGGTCATGGTTCCCGTTGGTGGCCAGTTGAGTTGTAACTGGGACGAGTTGCAACTGGAACCAACTGGGACCAGTTGACTTGTAACTGAGACCAGCTGCTAATTGGAACCAGTTGCAACTGGAATCAACTGGGACCAGTTGTTTCCCAAGTGGAACCATTTGATCCCAGTTGATACCACTTGAAACCAGCTGGATTCCCAGTTACACATTTTCACCTGGGTTGCTTGCGATGCTCGCTTCTAGCAGTGTACTCTCGGCATTAGAGCAACCGCGTTCGAGTGTCATTCGCACTCCTGCACCACGCACAAGCTGTCACCGGTCGCATATTACTGACGGCGGTGAGCTTTTACGTGGAACACGATGACTGGGCGCCGCGTGAGAGAGGAATACAACCATAGAAGGCGGCGCAGGGCCGATCGTGTTTTCTGTACAGTGCGTGAATAGATGTCGTACTACATACATTGACACCACGCGCCGTAATTGGTGTATCTAGTTCGCGGCGTTCTCTTGTGCTTGCTCCTTGTCGGTGTGCTGTTGCTCGCCACATTTCCCCGGCGCGTGGCCGCCTTAATCAGTAAGTTAAAGCCATTCCTAAGCCATCACGAAAATACGTGTTTGTGCTCGTAAGCTTCCGTTGGTTCTGGAATGTACGTACGTACGTGAAGTACGAGCTCTGTCGGTCATCGCCGAGCGTTCTTAATTGCCGTGAGATTGCGCGGATTGTATTCGTAGACTATCGCCGCGTCAAGCTCGCATTGTGGCTGATAGCCCGAACAGCGGAAGACAAAGCAGCAGCATAAAACTAAAGCGTTTAAAATAATGTCCGCGGCTTAGCTCGGCTAGGTCCGGTTATGCAATTGAGCGAAAGCTTGTTTACTTGATTATGCTTGATCCTCCCGAAGCACAGTTTGCCAACCGAACGATATGGCTAGTCGAACGTTCCGTACTGCGTGCACTCACTACAGTCGTTTCGTCAGTTACAGAAGCCGTCGCCGCAGTCGACGCGAGAAACGCCAGGCCCCTAGACTGCCTAAACCGCCAACAGACGCTCGCGCGCTCCTCTGCTAGCAGATGCGCGCGCTGCTTGCTTTTTCACCTCAGACGCTGAAGAAGGGCATTTAAGGGTAGACAGACGAGCCGACGAACGCTGTAGGCTCGTGCGCAACTGCAACGCACGAAATGATTTCGCCAGGGGTATCGCGCTGGCCCAACGTGTTGAATACCGTTCAGTTGGTTTCGGATCGCCACGGCACGCGCGCCGTGCGGCCTATACGTGCTTTTCGAGCGGGCGAGAGCGACGCGCTTTTCACTGCGCTGTTCGCGCGTAAACAAGAGAGGAGGATCTGTCCGGTCAATATGGCCGACTTCCGGCTTCACCGAGGCTTCACTGGTAGTACACATTCTAATGGTACATTCGACTGGTCGTTTGAGAGCGCTCTGACTGTGTTTGAAACTGTTGAATTCAACAGCTTTAAACCTTTTCAACGAGAACAAGCAGGTATGCAAGTCATGTTGCTCCTTCCTGATCATGTTTTGACCCGATAATGTTAGTAGCAATGGTTAGTTGCTATTTTACACACTTTTTTCAGCGCCCTGGAGCGCTCGAAACGACCTGTCGAATGTACCATAAACTTCGTTGTTTCGGCTCCGTTTGGCTCCGCGTCGGCTGCATCCACTTTGACGCAAAACAAAGTTCAACAAAATTCAGCAGTTCCACTTCACCACTTTAACTTTTTTTATGCTCACCAAATCAAACCTGAAACGAACGCCAAAACACAGCAATAAACAAAGCCACAAGTGCGTTTGAAGCCGCAAGCACAAAGACTAGGCGAAATTGTGTACTACCCATGGATAGAGTAACCTAGAATCATGGAGGAAAGAAAAAATATACCTCCATGCCTAGGATAGGGGGAGCATAGAGTTAATATACTGGTAAATGAGGGGGATAGATATATGGAGGTACAAGAGAAAGCATCGGTAGCAAAGGGAAAGAGGAATGCTGCAGTTATGAAGCACAGAGCTTTATGGGGGTACAATAGGTACGAGGTGCTTCGAGGGCTGTGGAAGGGTGTGATGGTCCCGGGGCTTACATTTGGGAGCTCAGTGGTGTGCATGAGGTCAGAGGTACAATCAGGAATGGATGTAAATCAAAGGACGGTGGGCCGCCTCGCGTTGGGCGCTCACGGGAAGACGACAAATGAGGCTGTAAAGGGTGATATGGGATGGACAGGCTTTGAAGTGCGGGAAGCTCAGAGCAAAATGAGATTCGAAGAGAGGCTGAGGAAAATGAAGAAGAGTAGATGGGCAGAGAAGGTTTTCAGGTATTTGTATAGAAAAAGCGTTGACACGCAGTGGAGAAAAAGAACTAGGAGGCTCACCAGTAAATATACGGCTAGCAGTGCGGGCGATATGGCAACAAGGAGCATTAAGCGGAAGGTCAGAGAGGCGGAGAGGACTTATTGGATGGCAGCGATGGAAAAGAAGCCGGCTCTGAGTAACCAGCGAAAGGGAAAAAACGAAATAAGGAGGGAAAGGTTTGATGAAAATTCAAGGGGAAGCGCTTTACTGTTTGAAGCAAGGTCGGGCTGCCTTAGAACGCGTAGTTATAAAGCGAGATTCAGTAACGAAGAAGAACAATGTACATGCTGCGGGGGAACTAAGGAAACGATGGAACATGTACTGATTGAATGTGGCGATATTCACCCAGGTATACGTGTGGGCACGAGTCTACATGAAGCCTTGGGTTTTAGGGACAACAATGGAAAGCCGAACACGTCCGCGATAGAAATAAGTAAGAGACGGTTAGAGTATTGGTGGCAGAAAAGTAGAGATAAAGAACAAAAATAAATAATGGGGGGGAAAATAAGGTCATTCTGCCTTAAGAGGCAGAGAGATAGACCGTGAATTTATATTTTTTTGGTATAATAACATAGATTTAATCAATGTAAATAAGGTATTAGGCCAACATAACACAAGGAAGTTTTTTTTTTTTTTTTCTCCGAGCCTGGTGGCAGACATGTCACCGCCCCGTTACAAAGGGGACTCTCATAGCATCCATCCTGACTCTAGAGGAAAAGCTCCCCATAGGGCCCATGCATTGAAACCTATAACCGCATGGGTTCCGCCATGATGGAACAAACAAACGTTGCCAGACCCTGAGATGCTCGCTATATTTGGCGGTAGTAATCAGTTTTAATCTACCAACCTAAGCCAGCTACGCGCTGTTCATGGAACATCAGCTGTGTTTTGATGCGTGAAGCCGTGCGTTAGTGTAGCGTTGTCTGTGCAGCTGGCCCGGTTGATAACAGCTAACATTTCCACTTGTTTGTGCATGGTTTTTACTAGGCACGCCTTACCACCAATGCATAACGAATAAAGTTTCTCCGTTCGCTGGAACAAGGGTCACACTCACTCCACAGATTCGCAGCTCGAAGCAAAATGCGTAGGCCGTGGTCGCGCGGTGCTTCGACTTGCAATGACGAGAAACGTGTACCCACGTTCTTTTTCAGCTCATTGCTGCCGTACTTCAGCGCAGAGAGCCATAAAGCAGAAAAATGTCGATTGCAGCATGCAGCGGCGAATGTGAGTGAGGCGTCACCCGAAAGCTTCAATCAAAACTAAAGACACAAGGCACACGAAATTTTATCGCCGTTAAAAAGACTAAAAAAAACTTCGGTTACGCCTAGTCAGTACATAACTTTCAGTGCTTGTCTCATCTCTTCTTTGCCGTCCGTCCTGGTTTGCACTGAAGTTTTCAGCTTGAAAGAAAAAAGGGCTGTCACATGAAGGCGAGTGGCACGTGGCAACGGAAAACGCACACACGGGACACTATGACAACTACGAGATACACGACGTAAACGAAGTTTCAGGGGCTTTAGCACGACGCGCAAACCGGCGCAATCGGCCGCGAGCGCACTCTCGAGTGTTGGCATTGATATCGTGGCGCCATCTAGTAAATCAGACTGCAAGCGCTCCTTTCCGCGCACACTAAATTGCATTAATAGCCGTCGTATTCTTTCGTAAATGCATTCAAAATAAACACAAAACGATATCCGCGCGTTTTTAATTGTGCAAATGCCTCTTTAGGATTGATATGTGATGGCACTTGAAGACTACTTAACTTTTATAATGCGTGCGGAATGGAGCTTATCTATCTTTAACAACAGAATGCAAAAAATCATGTGTCGAGCGGGCTCAGCGTGGCCTAGCCGGGAACGTTGGTGCGTGCGTAAAAAAACGCAAAACGAACACGCACAAGGATCGATCAGAACGAAAATAACTTATTTGCATGGGTGATCGGGCAATACCATCATGCATGCAAGAATTAAAAGTAATAATAAAGTAAATTACACGCGAAGTCTCTGAAATACATACGCGCAGTGATCGCTTCACACTACGAGTTTTTTACTCATGGTCGCCAGTGGTTTGCCAGCCATATGCACACCGATTTATTCGACAATTAATTAGCCTTCCCTGGCACTTTATTATGGACAGAGCGCACCGGGAAGACGTAAGGGAAACAAAAGTAGAGAGGGCGCCATACGACCGCAATGCTGCTGACTTAGTTTTGCTTCTGAGGTAGCGTACAACAAGCAGGGGCGTAGCCAGAAATTTTTTTCGGGGGGGTTCAACCATACTTTATGTATGTTCGTGCGTGCGTTTGTATGTGTGCTGGCTATCACACCTCGTGATAACCTAGCCTGAAAAAATACAGGTAACATGCAATTATATATATATATATATATATATATATATATATATATATATATATATATATATATATACTAGATGTCTCGGAGCCAGCTGTCACTTATGCATCGGTCTTGTTTCTATATATGTATACAGGGATCGCTGAACGTCAGTATGTAACCTTCGCGCGAGATGCGTGCATTGCTTCAAGCCTTCACTATACGAAATGAAAACAGTTTCAAACAACTCATTCTCAAATTCAGCTATTTTCACGGTTCTCGGAGGTTAGCGTTCGTGCGGTTCAGAGACTTTACAAAATAAAACATGGTTGATCCCTCCGTCATAGGAATCGGAATAACACGAAAGTAAAGTGTGCCCTTACAGAAGTAACTGAATGTTTACTGTACATTGATATAAGAGAGAGAAAAGGAATGTAGGAATATAAGAGAGTTTGCACAATGTGTATTGATGTCTGGCAGCTAATGGCACCGTTTAACGTGTATGCACCCACTTTCATGATTGGTGGTACATCTACATCCCGACGACTAACGTCCATGTTAAATGATTAAACAAACCCTTGTGGCAGCTGTAGTAGTTAACGGTGAAAGCGTAATCAGAGAACGAGGTGTGATAGCCAGAAGAGCGTCGCATATTGGACGCAGAACTTGGTCGCCATCCCGCGGGATGTTAAAATGTGATCGAACACCACAGCCGGACTAGAGGGAAACGCAAAGCGCGTAGTGCCGCCCCGGTAGCCAGGCCGCAATTTTTCTCGGGGCGAGCGCGTGTGCGAGGAACGCGGTGTTACAGCCAGGTGAGGCAGGCGCGCGTCGCAGAGCTACTTTTGGTTTGGATTAGCGTGATGCTATCAGCGATGCCGACGCTTTTACGACGCTTGGGCCAATGTCGCCACATCGCGGTGTGTTAAGGCATTGACAAAATTGAACTTCTATTGAAAACGCGCCGAATGGGACGGATGTTTAACGCGTTGCAGGTGCTAATCGCGCAGGCCATAGTAATGACGAATTACTTTACCTTACTGCTCTCAGAGGGCAACACCACCCCGCCAACCGGGAGAGTGGTAGATATAAAGGGCGCGTTTGTACAGCCTCTAGAGTCTGTGACCGTGGCGCAGTGGATAGTGTTGTGGCGGGCCTAGCGGTCGTGGGTTCGATGCCCGGTGCAGCAACCTTTTTTTCTTTGCCATCTGATCGTGTACCTTTTTTAGACGTCATTTCCGTGACGGAAATACGTCACTGAAGTCTTGGTGGACCCCGGCATAAAACTCGTGTTAAAAGATGTGGATTAGTAGTTACATAAAATGCAATCCTTCCCGCGGCAATTTGGTGCGCGTCACCAGGGCACCCGACCGCTCTTTCCCGCTTTTTCCGATGAGCTCAATATAACGTCCCCCACGCTTTCCTGCTGAATTTCTGGAGTACTGAAACAGCGTGTCTGGTCATCTCTTTAATAAATATAAAGACATGACCAGACAGGTAAAGCAAGGCTCGATCTTTTGTTCCGCAGACGTGTGTAATCAGCTGCTGTGAGCTGAGAATCACGTTTGTTTTCGGGCGTTCGCTTGTAACATGAAGTGAGGCATACACGATGTTGCACTGTTATCATTTCATTTACTTTGGTTTGTCTTGTTTTTTTTAAAGCTGCCTCATCAAACACGAAAATTGACCGTCGCCGTCCCGCGTCGCCAACACGAGTGATGCACAAAATCATCACGTTACGACGCCATAGTGACGTCACCAAGTTGTGACGTCACTATGACGTCATCGGGGCGTCATCCCACGTGACGTCATATGATGACGCCATCATATGACATGGTCGCATTGCATTGCCTCTGTGATCTGGGGCCGATCAAGGAGACAATGTAAAAGCAGGTGAGGTGCAGAAAGCTTGCAATGCCTTCGATCCTGTGGGCAGTTCGAAACTACGATATGTGCAGAAACCTTTCGGAGAATAGCGGGGGAGGATCAATGCATAGACTGACGAAACAGAAGATAGATAGCATTCGTTTTCGAGTCGTTTCAGGCGAATGCGTAAGGGACCCTGCTTTTGTTTTCATGTATTTTGGCATACGCATTTTACCTATGTGGTCAGTTGTTCAACATGTATGTGTAGTCTTACATGTTGACATCGATACTGGTGACGACCACGTTTTGATCACCAGGCGGAGACAAATCGCCAGACCGCACACATCGCCAGAATCATTTCTGGCCGGAGAAAACGGGGTTGCGCGCCACACGCCTTATTATTATTATTATTAGTCGTCACGCAAATGGCAAGCATGTCAAGTTAGTGATGCCATGACCTATCGGTCATGTTAGGCATACATTCGTGCCCATCCATGCCAATTTTCGTGTATATCAAGTGAATGACACGCGAGTTACGCGTGTATACTTTTGGTACCGCGGCCACGCCGTCTTCGCGTCGTCTTTAGGCAGCGGAGGCATCCTTCCACCCCGAATAATCTTGGCTTTAGCTCTGCCGCGGTCTCGACGACCTTGGGCGGCCACATCGTCGTTTGGGTTAGCGGTGGTGGAAATGGCGCCAGCTCGCTCGACGGGCGCCGATTTGGCTCGGGAGCGCCTGGCATCTACTGTTTGCCATCCGGAATCCTTGGAAAACTCTTCGGAAGTCAGAAGCCCCACTTCCACTTCCATCACTGCACAGTCTCGGTGTCCGCACAAGCGAGAAAAGAGGCGGACGCCGCCGCACCTCGCCGCGTCAGCCGAAACGCGGTTAGCGTTTGCTCGGCAGCGGCGTGGTCCGGACGAAAAAGGGCGATAATATTGCAAAAAGTTCACCCACCTCCAAAAATCGAGTATCGACGTGATCGCCACAACTTTACGAGTCCGATGGTACCGAAAGTGTCGAACTGGGCACAAACTAAAACACCGAAATCATTTTCAGAAGCGGGAGCCAGTCCTCACACATCCGCAACCAAAAGATCTCCACACGTGAACCCTCACGTGCTTCTTTGCCAAGGCGGGTTGCGACTCCTCCTTAGGATTCGTCAGCTTGCATAGTCGACTTAGTTTCTCTGGAGCAGAGAACATTACGCGGGCGTTTTCTCTCAGGGATATCGTCTTCAAATGGTGCGATACTTAATTCACATACGGTATCACACTGGTATTTCCAGCATCGGGCACGCCATTGCTCTGCGGACATCCCCGCTTACATGACCCATGCAACAAGTACTCAGCCACTGACACCTGCAGCAACACTGGATAGCCTAACAGAAAGGTAAATTGGGCTAGATGGTGAGGATTCATTGTGGGCGAAGCGCAAGAAACGTAGACGGAAAAGAGGAGAACGACACAAGACAGGCGCTACACTTCAACTGGTTTTTAATCGCAGAAATCACACACTAGGAAACTAACAAGCAAAGCAACCACGGCTAAACCCAACCTGATAATGAAAGAACGAGCAACACATTCAACTATCTGAACAGGAGAGGAAAGTGCACCACCAGGGCGACGTGTCCCTTTGCAAACAACCTTGCTGCACCACGCGCGTGCCGACTCTTTTTCCATCAAGTGTATTTCATTATGCAACAGTGCCACACACGACTGGCTGATGCATGAATTTCCATGTTCACTTATCTAGTAAGCCTCCACCACTTCACGTGCGCTCTGCTTTTTATGACAAAAGATCACGGAAGTTTCACGACCGGTACGCAGCCGTAACTTTTGCAATGCATGGCCAAATGAGAATACGGTGCACCCTTCAGTGAGCTATGATGCTCACGTAATCTTATATTTAGGCACCTGCCAGTTTGGCCTACGCATGCCTTCCCACAACTGGTGGGCAAGCGATATACCACCCCGCACTCACAAGGCACAAATTTCATTTTGTGCTTCACATTACATGTGGTTCACTCGGATGAATTGTCACGGTCTTTTCTAGAAACTGCAGCGCAAATTGTCCTTAATTTACGACGCGACGTGAAAACCACGTCAACCTTGTAATTCCTGCTCACTTTTTCCAGGCGGTGAGACAGAGCATGAACATAGGGAATGGCCGCCACTTGCTTCGTATCAACCTTGGCAATGGCTTCCTCGCACTCTACTGACTTGAGGCTTATTAAAACTTTTTCACAAGACATTGAAATGGCTAAATTGGGATATCCCACGTCTTTCAGTCTTTTGATTTGCGACATCGCGCTCGCTTGCAAGGAGTGAATGCAAGATTTCGATAGAGCCGACTGCAAGTTTGATGTGCCTATGCCTATTTTTACCAGCTTGGAGCGACTGGATCTGAAATCCAGGATAGGTTTAATTGATCTTGGGAGATACTGCCAGCAGACATGGGCGCCATTTAATAAAACCATAGCATTTAATAAAAGGTACACGAGATTCCTCACAAAGACTTGCTAGAAGTAGTGATGATGATGATGACGATTAGTGTTGTTTTGTGGTGCAAGGGCCATGAGTGGCCAAAGAGCGCCATGTCTTTTGTGTGGTGTTGGCGATGACCAATGATTTCGATGACAGGGTGTATTATGGCTGTATAGAGGCCTAAAATCACGCGCTATAAATAAGCGTAAAAGGGGTGTATAGAGTATAAAAATATGGCAGTGACAAGTGATGTGATCTATGGGTGTGGATTGAATGACGAGTGAGTATGGTATTTACAAGTGAGTAGCGGGAAAACAACACGAACACCTCTTCAAGGCCTTTGAGCCCAAAGGCCGGGAGGCAGGTGCTTACTTTGATGGAAACCGCAGCAGCAGCCTCAATCACGAGGCCGCGCTACGGAGCGTCTGGAAAAATTACGTTGAAATTAAGTACACTTTTTAAAAATTCAAAGAGGGACTGATATTTAAAAAGGGGTTCTCTGCCAATGAACATAGCAGGATGAAGTGGGAACTGCAGGTATGCAGATGAAAAATGCTTTCTCCTGAGAGCGTCTAGTTCCGTGCATTGTATTAGGGTGTGAAGTACGGTTAAAGGATCGCCACAGTAGTCGCACAAAGGTGGATCGCCTCCGGACAAAAGGTATGAATGTGTACTGTATGTGTGGCCAATCCTAAGTCTGCAGAGTGTAACTTCTGTGTGGCGTGACTTGATACTGGTGTCCAATTACCTAGTTGCGGCTTGATAACATGCAGTTTATTTTGTGTGTGCCTATCCCATGTGCTCTGCCAAAAGGTCCTGAGCTTTCTTTTGATGAATGGTTTTAAGTCTAGCGGAGGGATAGCTACGGCTGTATTGGGACTGTTTTCGTGGGCGGATGCTGCTAGCTGATCCGCCAACACGTTGCCTTGTATCTCGCGGTGCCCAGGCACCCAGCACACTACGACATGTTGTTTGAGGGAGTAGATCGTGCATAAAATAGAGTATAGCGAGACAAGGACAGGATTTGTGTGCTTTGTCATAGTTTTTAAAGCTTTCACTACACTTAAAGAATCCGTGTATATCACTGCCTTTTGTAGTTTCAGTTGTTTTATGTGTTTAACGGCCGCAAGTATCGCGTAAGCTCCTGCCGTGAAGATACTTGAATCAGGGTGCAGAATACCGGAATCGGAAATGGATGGACCAACGGCTGCGTACGACACAGAAGTGTTAGACTTTGAGGCATCTGTAAAAAATTCAGGGTGTGGGTACTTTTAATTCGAGGAAGTGTGTACGGATATGCGCAAGTGGCGCGTGCTTGGTAACTTCGACGAAAGAAACGTCGCAATCTATAAGCTGCCACTGCAACGGTGGGAGGTGGGCAGCGGGAGCCATTAGACAGTGTTCGAGAAGTGGCACACCCATTTCTTCAGCTAGGCCCCTAACACGAAGTGAGTACTGCTGTCTCATAGAAGGACGGTTGTGAAAGAGTTCAGAAGCAGACAGCTCATTGATTGTAGTGTGTGAGGGGTGTTCATTGTTTGCGTTCACTTTGAGGAAATATACAAATGACAGGTAAGATCTCTGGAGGTGTAGCGACCACTCATTCGATTCGACGTAAAGGCTTTCCACGGGGCTGGTGCGAAAGGCGCCCGTAGATAGTCGAATGCCTAGATGGTGGACAGGGTCAAGCATCTTTAGTGCGCTTGGTGTCGCAGACTGATAGATTATTGCCCCGTAGTCCAGGCGAGTAGAGCACTGCAAGGGCCGGATTTTACGGCCCGGGCCCGGCCCGGGCCCGCTTTATGAAGCCCCGAGCCCAGCCCGGGCCCGTGGTTCCAAGCGCGGACCCGGCCCGGGCCCGGGCGTACATGACCGAATCCAGCCCGAGCCCGGCCCGGACCCGTGGTTCCAAGCCCGGGTCCGGGCGTACTTGACCGTACCCAGCCCGAGCCCGGCCCGGGCCCGTCGTTCCACGCCTGGGCCCGGCGTTCATTACTAAACTAATCCGGGGCGCGCTTGTTTATGACCAGGTTCGACCCGGGCCCGCTAGAGGATATTAGTTGTTGATGATGATTATTAATGATGCCGTGCGCTTTGTAGCGGGCGATCGGACGGAAAATTCGGTGTGTACATGCATCGAAATGTTGCTTTGCCCGCGGTGGTAGCTCAGCGCTTAAGCTGTTTCGCTGTTAAGGGACACGGGTGCGATTCCCGCGGCCATGGCGGCCGCAATTTGATGGGGGCGAAATGCAAGAAACACCCGTGTATATACTTACATTTAGGTGCACGTGAGAGAACTCGAGGTGTCGAAATGATCCGGTGCCACTACGACGTGCCTTGTAATCATATCGTGGTTTTGGCACGTAATATCAAGGAATATAAATGGAATGTACCGTATGTGTCAACCTCGAATGAAAGACCGAAATCTTTATTCCTCCCATGGGAACAACCGTGATCTGGCCCATTGTTAGTGCTGTTTAATATATATATATATATATATATATATATATATATATATATATACTATATATATATTATATATATATATATATATATATATATAATATATATATATATATACGTGATCTGGCGTGTTATAAGGAAACCCACCACGATGTACTTGTTATTTTGACAAAGTCTGGTCCCGCAGACGAAACGTTAGTGAAAATATACAGTGCCAATGTCTATCTATACTGGTGAAAAAAATAGCACTTCAAATGTTTTTCTATTTTTATTATTGCTAAGCTTTACTAAGAGCCAGCTCTTTGCACGTGTCACTTCAGCTTGGCACACTATACCTTAGACCATGCAGTGCATAACGTTCGCGTGTGCTCGAAAGCCCGACTTACGCCTTTTAATGAGCGGGTCCGAGTCCGGCCCGGCCCGCAGCCTCAAGCCCGGGCCCGGCCCAGGCCCGCAGCTTCCAAGCCCGGGCCCGGCCCGGGCCCGCACTTTCAAGCCCGAGCCCAGCCCGGGCCCGCCGGAAAACGCTTCGGACGGCCCGGCCCGGGCCCGTGCAGTGCTCTACAGGCGAGTGCGTATGACGCTTTTATGCAAATTCATCAGACACTTCTTGTCACTACCGCACGCAGTGCGTGACAACACTTTTAGAACATTCATTGCTTTTATGCATTTGTTTTTTAACTGTTTAATGTGTGATACGAACGTCAGCTTATTATCCAGGATAAGGCCTAAGAATTTGTGCTCCGTCTTCACGGAGAGACGCTGGCCATGCAGCTCAATGTCTGGGTCAGGATGAAGGCCTCTCTTTCGAGAGAACAGGACACAGGTGCTTTTTTGGGGATTAAGACTGAAACCATTCTCGTTTGCCCATTTAGAGATCTTGTTCAGACCTAGCTGGACCTGCCGCTCACACATGGAAAGGTTGCAAGATTTAAAACCGACCTGTACATCGTCGACATATGTGCAATAAAACATATTTCGTGGTATGCAAAGACGCAAGGAATTCATTTGATAATAAAGAGTGTACAGCTGAGTACACCACCCTGTGGCACTCCAGTTTCTTGAAGGACGGTCTT
>NC_051180.1:189090779-189126997 GCF_013339695.2 Rhipicephalus sanguineus
AAAAAAGGAAGGACAAAAGCGAAAGAACCGTGCACATTCAAAGACCAAACACATACGCGAACTGCGGAATGACAAAATCAAAAAGGGTGAACATTTGTGCTAGTGAAAACTATGAAAACCAGAAAACAGAAAATATTGAACGGCCGTTTAACGGCACCATGGAAAGAATACACCTTCATTGGTCACATATCAGCAGTGGAACTTGCAAAGGTTACATGTTTATAATCTTAGCCATTAAGAACTGTGCAAGGCTAATTTAATCGCAATGATATGTCAGCTGTTGAGTCTCTTGGACCACACTGTTGAATCACCTTGTTTATTCCCTCTCGTGAATTTGCTGTTTGTATTATGTTGTCATAGTTTTTTAAGGTCACAATTTGACATGGCGAAAGCGCTGTTATTGTTCCCAGGCCTTAGTTTATCCTGATTAGAAGTGCGGTGTTTATTTTTGCCATGGTTCAATACCAAGTTGTCTAATGTCCACAACTAAACAGAGTCGGTGCGGTTGATCAAGACATTCCTAACATTCACAACCCCGTTAATGTGTACTGATAATGATAACTTTACTGTCGTCAAGAACAACCGGATAATGGTTAACATGAAAAGAGTACCCTTCTAGTGGTGTGTGCAAATATAACGCTTGCAAATATAGCGTCACGATATGCACGGAACACGTGGAGACAGCGGAGGAAGTGGCTATCGCGCTCGCGGTGGCCACCACCACGGTCGAAGTGGTAATCAGCGACTCCCAGACCGCAGTCCGCAATTTTGCCAGTGGCCGCGTCTCCCCCGAGGCGTTAAAAATTCTTCTTGCGGGCAATATCGAGAATAGGGACGTATAAACGTCCCTTATGGGCGCCCGCCCACACCACTTCGCTCGCCGGCAACGAGGCGGCGCACGGGGCGGCTCGAGGGCTTGCGGACCGAGCCGCCACCGTGACCGTCAACGCAACCGCCGCTCGGCCGCGACGTCGGGCGGGGAGTGGGAGTGGGAGGATCGCCTTCTTAGTTTCAGAGATATAACACAGCATTACATACTGGTCAGGTGCAAACTTCCGTCACCACACCAAAAGCTGAACAAGAAGCAGATGGTCACGTGCGTCAGCTGCAGACCAGAACGTTTCCGAACCCGGTGATCTTGAATCTCGAATGTCGATCACCCAGAGCGTTTATAGGCAGACTACAAGTTTTGCGAGGCCAGGGCAACCTTAGAATACATATTATGGGAGGTGTGACAGAGGGTGGGGTTCCACCAGAGGACCAGCCTCGAAGCCGAACGCGGCTGGAGACTACACTGCTCCAGCTTCGCCTCGAGGACCAACTCTGGCCTTCCAGCGGTCGGAGGCAGCCGCCAGAGCTCAAGGGCTCGTGGCGACGCCTAGGTGGGGAGATTCGGCCCAAGTCCCGATACACTCACCGGACTTTTTTTAATCAAGTTTCTCTCTCTCGCTCATGGCATATAAGTGCCAGGATCCAATGTGCAAGGGACCACTTACTAGTTATGGGAATTTTATTCAGTGCATGTGATTGCCCAATTCCAAGTGACTTTGCAGTCATGGTACTTATTTTCATGTGGTAAATAGGCATCAGCCATAAAGTGAGGCAATTAAAGATGTACTTTTTGAAGTTACCGATGACACTAGCGCCGGCTAGAAGAAACAAGAAAAATAGCTGTACTAAGTACGCCTATAGAAGTATGGCACATTGCAGTCATGTGGATTATGCCGACAAGTTCCCAAGGCACACTTCCAGAATATACAATGGTCTTCAGATTTCTGGTAAGTACATATGTACATCAATATATTTTTGTGGGTACTCCTGAGTGTTTTTATGCATCTGGGTAAATGGACCTACAGTCAACACCAAAGGTCTAGTTTGGGCTTTTCTGCAGGAAACTGAACTACACAGACATGTGCGACATGTTTTGATGCCAGAAGCAAACTAATGCAATAAAACTGTACAACTGATTGTGTACGAGGCTTCATATTTGTCAAAGTGATGCTAGCTTTATTGTACTGAATTTAGTTGCCTTTGTGTGTAGGCTGACACCAAGTCCTTGGGTATCCTGTTTCTTTGAATGTGCTTACATGCTGGCATGGTGAAGTTCACACGTGGTGTGGCATATGCTGCGATTTCGCACCCTGTTTTCGTGTTGCTTTTACTGCGTGAATTATGATGTGAGGTGCTTAGGCTGTACTGTATATGTTGTTCCACAGTTCAGTATTGGGAGTAGTTCTGTGTGCGACGAGGGACATATATTATCCTTGCATGGACATGAGACTGCTACTGTTTTGATTCCAATAAAATGCTGTAACCACTGGTTCTTGTATCAATTGAATTGTGACTACTTGTCAGGCATGCAATGAAGAAATGAATTTGGTGCGTGCAAAACACATAGCTGAAACACTGCTGCTCAATGTAACTTTATTTGTTTTATTTCCAAACACACTGAACAGATGATTCACGCATATGACACATTGCAGAAGAGAGGAAGGCAACAAAGGTAGGTAAAAGTAATCAGGGTTCTAACGGTAGACTGGGTGATTTTTCATCAATAGTAGCGTAATTGACGGTGCTGTTGTATAAACAAAGCTCAACATCATGGGCAGGTGAACGAGGGAGTGACACCTATGTATAGGAATTTTCCAGTTTTCTGCATATTTGCTACAGTCTGTGTATCTGTGTTACGATTGTGAAATCTCTGAATTGCAAGCAAGCCAAACTTCTGCTGCTGTGAAAATACCATACTAGTAATTCAAAAGAAACCTATTTCTCAAGAACAGCTGTTTCATTGAGGAAGACGGTAATGCATTTTGTTTAATTTGTACTGCATGCGTTTATGTTATGTAACTCAACACTCCGATCAAGTTAGAGTCATGAATGTGTGCACTCAATTACCTGTATGGTGTGAAAACATGGGGTTTGAAGCTTAATGCTTCGAAGACGGCAAGTATTACATTTACCAACACAAAGGAACCTCTAGAAATTTGCTTATACCATAAATAACGCCTATATTAAAAACCAGCAAGTGAGTATTTAGTGTTTACCTTCACAAACAATTTCAGTTGGAACCCTATCTAGAAAACGTCTGCAGCAACGCGCTGAAAACACTGGTATTTTTTAAACGTAAATTCGCCGTACCTCATCGACCGTAACATTAACAGCGTACAAAACTCTCATCAGACCAAAATTAGAATACGCGGATCTGATCTGGGGCCCCTCACCAGAAATATTTAATAAAAAATACAAAGATTGCAAAATTTAGCCTTGAGGTTCATGTACACCGCAATATTCGGACTTGTAACGCGTGTCCCTTCGCGACAGGGCAAAATTGAAGAAAACTGTCACATCGCAGAACTGTATCTCGCATCGAATTTTTATATCGGCTGTACCACGGTTACTACAAAATACCGCGAGAAAGTTACTTAACTGAGGCCACCATGCGGTCTGGTCGTACAAACCGCAATAAAGCAATTGAGCAACCGTTTAGTAATATTAACACAGATCAATATTATCTTTTTTCCCCCTGCAATTTCACTATGGAATAAATTACCAGAGGAAGTAGTTAACGCTAACACATCCGAATAGTTCGTTCACCTATTAAATAACCTTTCCTTTGACGTGTAAAATTATTTTTCTACGGTGTCGCAATGAAGGTAGTTGCTTCTTGCGTTCGCTTTTTCATCTGATGCATAGTCTTATGTATTGTATAGCCTTATTTAAACAATTGTCTGATGTGTTGAATTGTTCTGTGTACATATTTTTCTTACTGTTATGTGCCGAATTGCGAAGCACATTTTTGGCTTATTGATTATAAACATGTATTCGGCAATGTACGTTGCGACAGTGTAATTATTGTTGTTATTGTTTTTGTATATTCATGTACCCCTCCTGCTTGGGCGCGAGTAGGGCCCGCAGTATTTGTAAATAAACAAAATAAATATGTTAGGGTGGACAAGTGGGCGCGTTGGTTTGAAAGGAGCGAAGACGCTGATGCACAATGAGAGAGAGAGAGACACCCTGTGTGTGTGTGTGCGTGTGTGCGTCCATCGTCGTCCACCGTGAGCCGTTGGACCTCATAAAGAAGAATAAACGCAGAAAACAGGGTATTTACCGTTCATACAGGAGGTTAATACGCGTTCAGAAAGAATCTTACGTTCAAGACCCCACGACAGCGCTTGTCGTGTGTACTTCTCTGTCCCTGTCGCTTTTTGTGAGCGCTGCCAATCCTAAGTATGAATCAATACCAAACTCCCTCAATTTTCTATTCTAAGTCAGCTCATTTCTAGTACACAGAGCTCTATTCAGTGTTTTAACATTTCCAATCCAGCTAGATTGGCCACTTTAACAGCCATTTGTGTTTGTAACGCAGGACTGCGACATGGCACAACGACAGCAAGGTGCATGCCCACCCTGCTCGGGACTAGCCCTTCGGCCCCCTTCAGCCTTTAGCAGGCCACGCCCGATGGTTGTGCAGTGTCATGTGCCTCGGAATGGTGGAGGAGCGCAAGGTTTCTACCAGTACGCATCATTTGTGGGGAGCACGAGACCAAAGGCTCCACTCATCGGAGACAGCAGGCGTATGTATCGTGACTGGTTGCTGCATCGCTGACCAAACTATTCTGAATTTCTGTGGTTATGCACGAGGACCCGCCCACCACCCAGGAAAGAGCGCATCAATGAGAAACGAAGGTATGGCACTGGGCGACATCACGGTACCGAAAAACCTGCACGAGCATTCTGCAAAAGGCCCCAAGTTCGCCACGGAGCAAGCGACTTTCTCCGGTGGACAAAGTGCTCGCTCGGGAGACGTTTCAGCAAGAGTGCAAGAGGACCTGCTATCCTCACTGCGTGATCGAGTGTGTGGAAGTCGTAAAGCGAACTCATGCAAGGAACGTAAGTCAATGAATCTGTCTCCGGTCGTCAAACTTCTTGTGAATGAAGGTCATAGACTAACAACGGCAGATAATGAAGGTTTCTTCGTGATTCTACCAGAGACTCTGTACAAGCGCAAAGCGGAGGCAAGCCATGGAAAAGAATTTTGTGCAGTCTACTGAAAAAACTGCCAAAAGTGAAGAAAAGTGCTTTGGGGCTGTTAACCGGCTTATAAGTTAGAAAAGTTGGCAGCGGGAGTAAAGAAAGTGGGGAAAGGTTTCCTGGAAGTTTTTCTTTCAGCAAAAACCCACAAGCCAGACATTCCGTTCAGGGCAATCGTCACTGAAAGGCTACGTGGCAACATGTCGTGTCAGGCTACCTGCAGGCGCAGCTAGCCCCCTTGGACATCAAAGACCTCTTTCGGGTAGCCAATTCCTTAGAATTGACAAACCTTTTGAGAGAACATAACCGAGGGAATCGCCAGGCCATCAGCATTGATGTGAAGACCTGTTCTACTCACTCCCACACGATGAACTTATAATAAATATAATAATATCTGGGGTTTAACGTCCCAAAACCAAGATATGATTATAGAGGGCGCCGTAGTGGAGGGCTCCGGAAATTTCGACCACCTGGGTTCTTTAACGTGCGCCTAAATCTAAGTACACGGGCCTCAAACATTTTCGCCTCCATCGAAAATGCAGCCGCCGCGGCCGGGATTCGATCCCGCGACCCTCGGGTCAGCAGTCGAGCGCCATAACCACTAGACCACCGTGGCGGGGCCACGATGAACTATGAAAAAGTGTCAAAATATGCATTTGTGACTTCAATGATGAGTATGCATTTATGAAAGATGTGAAATTTCAGTAGATACCTTTCTTGAACTCCTGTCCGTTTACTTTCAGTCTACCTTTGTACAACATGAAAGCAGCCTGTACATACAGAAAAATGGAGTCTGTATAGGGTCTAGGGTGGCCCCAGTACTCAGTGAAATGTTTTTGAGAAGGGTAGATAGGTGGTTGGCTGAGCGCCTCGATGGCGTGGTAGGACATGTGTACCGGTGTGTTGATGATTTTTGATTTTTTGGTCTTATTCAATAGCCCAAATTACACGGGAAGCAGCATAGACATACTCAAAGTCTTTAAGGAATGTGGGCTTGGGCTTAAGTTTAGGGTTGAACTGATGAAAGAAGAGTCTATTCAATTTCTAGACCTGAAAATGAAGTTTTTACCGACTCATGTTTGTTGGCGATACTTCCCAAGAACCATGAAACCGTTGCTGGATTTCAGCTCTAGCCATTCCAAGCTTATCAAACAGGGGATAGCACTCTCGCGCATCCGCTCTGCCCTAGAAAGAACATGCGTACACGGTCTCCGCCATAGCTTCGACGAACAAGTGGCTAGGTTAAGGAGAGCAGGATTCACGGACGTCGCAATTGCAAAGGCGTGCGAAAAATTGATGAAGGCCAAGAAGTCAGTGCAGCAAGAGACTGCACAAACTGAAAGCAGCAGTAAGGGAGAAAGATGCGCTGTTTTACCATCCGCGCACAAGCTGTCACATGGCCTAAAAAAAGTCGCTAAGCGCTACGAGGTGGACGTCGTCTTTTCCTCCCCAAACACGTTGTCCGGCATGTGCGCCCGCGTGAACAAGTGCGCACAGCCGAGTGGGTCGAAAGAAACAAACAGCGAATGTGGCACTAAACACATGTCCAAGTTTGTTGACTGCGAGGTAGAAATCGTTTATCAGATCCCGTTGTCGTGCAGTAGATCTTACGTAGGACAGAGTGGAAGGTGCTTGAATGTTCGTTTGGGAGAACACAAGCGCTCATTAACACAAGACACGCATTCTCATTTAGCAGATCATTGTCTGGATTGCGGGTGTACCCCGCACTTTACTGATACCATGGTTCTTTCCAGGCACAAAAAGTAGCTTGCCCGACAGATTATCGAGGCCTTCCACATTAGATGAAGCTACAAAAGATGCGTAAGCCAGCCATAGATAAATGTGTGGGATAGGGAATACGAGTTTTTGGTCAGCACGTGCGGCAATGTGACTTAAAATTCGTTGGGGCATGCTATGTTAAGGGGCAACACCCATGAATGTTCTTTTCGTTTTTCGTTGGGAGTACAAGTTACGTGACTCGATCAGCGCTTGTCGTGTGTACTTCTTCTGTCCCTTGTTCCTTTTTGTGAGCGCTGCACAATCCTACGTATGTTCAAGAAAAAAACCGTGCACAAAACTGAGGGCACCATACATCTCGATGTAATACTTCGATTCGATGGCATCGATGGCATCGAACTTTGCTAATCCGCAGTACAGCCGCAGACCAGCCACGGTGGTCTAGTGGTAATGGTGCTAGACTACTGACCCGAAGGTCGCGCTATCGAATCCCAGCCGCGGCGCCCGCATTTTCGGTGGAGGCGAAAATGTTAGAGGCCCGTGTACTTGATTTAGGGCCACGCGAAAGAACCCTAGGTGGTCGAAATTTCCGGAGCCCTCCACCACGGCGTCCCACATAAGCATGTCGTGGTTCTGGGACGTTAAACCCCAACAGTTAGGCACAGCCGCAAGGCCTTCCTCTTCAGCAGCAGAACAAGTGGGCGTATATTATTAGCTGGTTCTGCTGAAGATAACACGTAATCGAATTATAAAATGGCACGCATGCGGAACGTACGGAATAATTAGAAATTTGTGCCTCTGTACACCCGACCGAACTTTGTGAAGCGTGCTTAGTTCATCACTGCTTAAAACGAAAAGCTGTAGTGGCACGAATACTAATCTCCCTCTTCGACCTACCACAGAATATAGAGGATTGCATCTGCTTCGTACTGCACTATGAAGGTGATTATATTTGGTTTCACGATTATTTGAACACAACTATAATACTTGAGGAAACAGTTTGACAAGTGGTGAAATGTATCCGACTGAGGAATCTATATTTCTCGAACTTACAAGCTAGACAGGCTAAATGTAAAACATGTGCCGATGTATAAAACAGGTGTAAATAACAAGAACGCGTACGTAATGACGTGATGGGCCCTCAAACGTTTTTATACCAACGCGATGGGACCTTGTTTTGCATTTTGGTTGTTTCATTACTTTTTGTTTCCTTGTTATAGTTTCAGCATTCGATATCCTAGCTAATGATGTGGGCGAGAAATATGAACATAACAGCAGCACTAATGGAATTCTGAAAGGAGACAAGGAAAAGACTGAAGAATAAATATATAAGAACACAAAACTGTATGAAGCAGCGTTATTATAAATCACACACTGGCGTCACGTTTTCTCCACGGCAGTTATCGGAACGAGCCATTATTTCGCATTTAATATACCGTATTTGCGCAACCGTGCTAAGGCAAGCATGAAGCAGGCAGATAGAAATAAGTTTGCGCGCAAAGCAGCAAGGTAATGACACGGGAACGCTAAATCGCTGAATTCGCTGGCACCGCGCTGTCACGGTACATAAGCGTAAATGCAGAATATCCGACTATTTGCTTCCTTCTGTTGCGTTTTCCTCGTTAGCGGCAACAGCCTCGCATTTTGACACGCAGGCGCTTTATGGCGCGTGTGTGGTATAATGGGATAATGGAAATGGAAGATGCTCGCGTACATTCTGAGAACACGAACGAACGAAACGAAAGTAAACCTTTATATGCTGCGCACTCGAGGGAACAAAACTGTGTGTGAAGTTAACAACTCAGGAAAACACTGTTTCGTGTTTTATTGCGCATACGTAATGCATTTTACATACAGCATTGAAAGCTAGTATGATTTTCATGCGGTAATAGCTAGTTACCTCAAAACTAAAAAAGAAAAGAAAAATAAACAGCGATCTCAAAGCTATAGCGATCCAGCCAGATCTTAAAGCCAGCGAAACATTATGATGACTTCAAAACTTACGCTTCTCTCCGTCAGCAGTTCAAGACCGCAAACAATTTCATGTCCTCCATCTGCTGCGCGCCATCAGGTGCGCCTTAATCAGCGTCCTTGAAGCTTCAGTGTTTTAATCTACCTCAACAATTTGTCACTGACGCATCGTCGCCTACGAGTCTCACTGATAGCTACCTCATTTATCCCTCAATACGGAATACTTAAGAATATAATATTAGTTATTGGTGTTTAACGTACCAAAACCAGGATATGGTCATGATAGATGCCATAGTGGAGGACTCCAGTAATTTCGACCACCTAGGGTTCTTTAACGTGCCATCATGTCATACGAAGTAAGGCTAGCAGCTAACTTATTTGGATCTGATCTTGCGTAACTCTACAAAACGCTGGTTTATGCGAATAGGGCTGCTCGAGGGAGCTAAGCGGTTTTCGTGCCGTATGTTGCCTCAACGCGAAGTAAGCAGTGAGAGAGCACAGCACTGTCCCTTCATGCTCCTTCCCGGAACGAAAGACTGGCATGGCGTTTCATCACTGCTTGAGGAGCCAGCGACGGCATGCCGCGCACGCGGCGTTATGGTATCACCTGCACCCTTCGTGCGACGGAGATGGCTGGCTCGTTTCACCTCTGCTTCAGCCGCGTTCTTTCCCAGCGTTAGCGCGCTTTTACTAGCGCGTACGACACGCGAAGCACGCGCTGATGATATCGATGGCGTCTTTATACGGAAAACGACGGCGACGGCAAAAACCTGCCGAATGTTTCCATATAATTGCAATCGCAATAAAAATAACCCGCCGCCGTTCTTCTCTTGATACGCAGGCTTTTCCTCACGACTAGCCTTCCTCGTGAGAAATCTACGCGAAAATTTTAGCCGCTTGATACACGTACGTACGCGCGTAGTCGTCCGCAGATCGTCTGTCGACAGAACAGCAAGCTTAATAATTGTGAAATTAGAAGGCCTGGTTAGAAAACAAGCTTGTGTAAACAAGACGAAACCAGTCGGCTTTGTACAAGGCACGTTCACGTCTGTGCAAAAAGTAATCTTTAACGTTTACTGAGAGTGCTGGATGTATATGGAATTGAAGTGAAAAATAACCAAGATGTTCTTGCGGCAAAAGTGCTTCCGGTATTTGCGACATTATCGAATCCCTGCGATGTATTCTGCATTCAAGAAGCAATAAGCTACGCAATCAAAACTCAATCCAACGAGTATGAATTACTCGAGATGTCGCTGTATACAGTGTGCGAGCTTAGCTTCGTTTTTCCTACGTTGACAGGCGCAACGGGCACATTCCGTGCCGTGCGTCTTTCGATAACAAATTAAAAACGTGATTGCGAAGGGTGCCCAGAGGCAAGTGGCGTAAGAAATGAAGGGAGAAAAGCAGCATGGCTGTCCCGAAGAAACACAACAAACGGGCTTTATCGCGAGCGCGGTAAGCACGTCGTGCTTATTATCACGAAGATAAATAACATGAACCTTGTATTACTATGCCGGCTTAATTTAGAAGTCTCACAATTAAATCTTCCGACAACAAAATCAGAACAATCTCCTCGAGCATTCTTCTCAGATCCGAAGTGCACATCTCAACTTCAAAATGTTCGGCAAAAGTTTGGTTATCAAAGCAGCACGCAATTTCCAGCTTCCATTCGGATGGTTGCTTAGCGCACAATACTTTTTATTGGGCTCTCCTCGATTTTTCGCGGCACAGTAGGGTCCGCTCACCATGCGCCGGTGAATGACGAAGGGAGGAGCTGAATTTTGAATGCCCGGAAACTCCGGCAACCACTTCCGCTGAGCCTCTGCTAATGCAAGCGCTGCGAAACGATTATGCGAGTGCGCCCAACTCAAGATGGCGGCGCACCCGGCGTTTCCACAGCACAAATCATGATCAATACCCTACATTAATTTCATAGATGACCCCTTCGCTTTACAATGTTAGCTGGATTTCATTTCCGACTAGTGTAATAAATGACAACTCACACTAAGCGCTACCAAACACATGGTTTGCTCTTTCAGCCGCAAGCGTAAAGCTTCTTGTTTCCGATACCTGATCGACAGAATAGTCTTTTGTCAGGGAAGTATTTAAGCCCTATTTTTACAGGTGATCGCTAACGGGTAACTCCTGTTAGCACCACAAGTTCCAAATCTTCCAGGACACTTAGGTACCTTCGCCAAAATTTGCGCAAGTCCTCTAAAAAAACTCGGCTACAAAACCAGTGCGCGTCCACAGCAAAAATATTTATCATCAGGGAATCCTAATCAAAAGTTTCTTACTAACAAGCTGCAATCTGTACATAATGGAAGCGCCCTCACATATTTCACGCCGAATGCATGATGATTACAGTATGGGATGGAATAGGTGACTCTGCATAGGCAAAAGGCCTGAATGAGGTGGCGTGTGTGTGCTTCCCTCATACCGCGATGACGATTGGAAATGCGCTTAATTAGGGAAGCTGCATTATTAACCGTAGTGCGGATTAACTTTATGGTCTCAGCGTTGGAGCCAATGTCGGAAATACTAAGACCTAAAATTTTGATTTTATTAACCCTGAGAATGGGAGTGCCATCTAGTATGACTAGAATCTTACAAGTATCCCGCTTTTTAAGGTCAATAACTAGGATTTCCGATTTAGCCGCCGAGCAGGTGAGCCCAATACTATTGGCATGCTGAACAACAGTGTCAGTGGGCAACTGTAGATTCGATTCAATTTCGCCATGGTTGCCGGCAATGACCAGATGGTAATATCATCCGCGTACAAGGAGTGACTGATGGAAGGAAGTTGGGCAAGTTTCCGTGCTAGCGGAATGAGAGTAACGTTAAAAAGAAGCGGGCACAAAACTGCTCCCTGGGGCGTTCCCTTGCTTCCTAGCGTGAAGAGACCTCACACACACGGAGACCGAGCAACTCAGCAGACTCATCCGCACTGAATACAAAACTGTTTTCCATCTCCCTAAATCAACAGTCACGGATAAATTACTTCAACTAGGGGTGCACAACCCTCTGGGAGAACTCGTAGAAGCGCATCTCTTCAGTTAATATCAAAGGCTATCGCTTAAAGAAACTGGTCAAGTACTGCTGCGCCGACTTGGAATCAGCGTTCCTGGTCATACCACGGTCACGCACAAACTTCCAATTGCTGTTAGCAGCAACCTATGCATTCCGCTACTCCTCAAAACAGCCATCCAGAACATAATCGAGCGAGACGGGAAGCTAGAGCCAAGGCTCTTCACAAGCGCTTCCCTTCGAATTCTCCAGCAGTACACGCAGACGCGGCCGAATATGCAGATCACCCAGCTTTCGCAATAGCCGTTGTAGACGAATTTCAAAACCCGGTCGCTAGTGCGTCCATTCCAAATTCGGCAAAATCGCTGGAAGCAGAGGAGGCGGAAATTGGCTTAATAATTGTTCACTCCTCCGCTGAGTATATTTTCTCCGATTATAAAACTGCAATTCGTAATTTCGCCACTCTCAAATTCCACTCTCCGGCAGCTAGAATCCTTGAGTTATCTCCTCCGCCTGATCGCCTCATCACCCTCCTCTGGCTACCTGCGCACAGTGGACACCCAGGCAACACGGCCGCTCACACCCATGCCCGACCACTCGTCAATCGAGCTCAAAACTACCTGCCTTCGTTTCGCGGTTGCCAGGGATCGACTCCTCAGCTACCACGACATAACATTCTCTTATCGAAATTCCCGTCTAACGTATCCCCCACCACATAAATCTCTCTCCAGAAGTGACCAGGTTTTGTGGCGCAGCCTTCAAACAGCCACAGTCACTACTTTCCTTCAGTCACACCTTTGTGAATTGCCCAAAGAAACCTAAGCCCCCGTGGCAAGGGTCAGAACACCAGGAGCGATTGGAGGCTACTCTGCGCAGCTCGCAGCCGGAGTTACAACTCCGGACGGTGGGCCAGAGGGATCGCCGAAGCACAGAAATGTCCGGCCACCTAGAGTGGCCCGATGGTCCGTCGTCGTCCTGTTTCCACTTCCCCCCACACTCCCCTCACAAGATTCTTTCTTGAATCAGTAAAGTTGTTTACCTACCCACCTAGAGTATGGAACGTACGTACTGACAAACCGAAGCTTTTGACCCACCAGCACTTCCACGCGATATCCTTCTTGCGAACGATCTTCCCGACAATACGTCACCTATGTACGACCATTATTCATATGACAGCGCAAACATATTGTCGAACAGTGTCACAAGTTCATAACAATTTTGCCTGAGATGTTTATCAGGGCCGCTGCTTAAGCTCGGAGTAGCGCCGTTGTCGTTCGCGGAAAACTGTGGCATGTGCCACAGAAAGCGAGTATGGGCCAAGCAGCTCCAAGCATAGCATAGCCTTGGATAGTATGGTATAGTAAGAGTGTGCGAAAGGGAAGCAAAGGCGAGGAGGACTAATATAAGTGTGAGGAGGAGGACAAGGAAGAGGTGAGAGAAAAGCATAGCCATGAACAGTATAGTATAGCAAGAGGTGGTAAAGAGAAGCAACGGCGAGCAGCAGTCACTTCCGGCGGATGTGGAGGTTAGGAGGAGGGACAGGAGGATACAGAGGGTAATACAGAAAGAGACAACGGAAGAAAGAAAGATGACAGAAGGAAAGAAGAAGAAGAAGACGTAGAAAGATATAAAAAAAGAAATAATGAAGTAAGAAACAAGGAGATGAAGAAAGAACCCGATGTGTGTTCGTTAGGTGGTGGCACCTGATTCCCAGCTCCTCTGTTTGCTTAGGTTTCATAGACGTGGAACTGGCTTTAATTTTTATGCATGAATGAGGCGCATTTTATTCCGTCTTGTCATGTGCTGAAATGTTCCTCTCAGCCATGGCTAGTTCGAGTAGTTGTTTGCTGAGTTCTAGTAAATGTACTGAGGCCCTACTACGTCGCCGGGCTTGTGTTCGAGAATGTCCGATTTTTGGCGCTGATGCGTAGGCGGATAGATAGATAGATAGATAGATAGATAGATAGATAGATAGATAGATAGATAGATAGATAGATAGATAGATAGATAGATAGATAGATAGATAGATAGATAGATAGATAGATAGATAGATAGATACGGCGAAAGTGTATTAGGTTCTCTTAGAAATGCTTCGCATTCTAAGACCATTAAAAAGGGAAGGGAAGGATAAAAGGTTTTTTAGCGAACGCGGCAGCCATTTCTAGAGGAGGCGTTGATCGAGCAAACGGCAGCACCACAAACAACTTCGCTGCACCAATAGAAGCTGGTTGTCTCCGCGTCCAGTTTATCAAGTCGTCGGCGTACGCTGCGTGCCTCGTAAGTTCCAAAGTGGCGTTTGCATTAGCTTTGGATTTATGTCCTCACGCTTCGACATCAATGTATTCGCGACTGTATTGAGGTGTTAGGGCGGTTCAACAGCCCCCCCCCCCCCCTATCGGAAATTTTTCAATTTTGTGTATGTATATATACACGCACACACACAAACCAACGCACGAATCTACATAAAATATGGTTGCACCCGTTCCCCCCTCCCTCTCCCCTCAAAAATTCTGGCTACGTTCCCGCACCCGAGTATAAGAACCGAACTTTCAAGCTACCGTTTCTACGAACCCCACAAAGCTTAAAGTGCGGTGAATCTTACAAAGGGAAGGGGAAACGTTTACAAACACACATAACGAGAGAAGTATATGTCACACTGGCTATCACGGGATTAATGGCTTCATAACGTTGCCGGTATTTGCAAAGAAGCGAAAAAGGCGGATTAGGGTATTGTATAGCTGCAATGGTCGAACGCAGATAATTCCAGAGTAAATTTTTTTCTGAGTAAACATCTGCTGAATACGACATTTATAGTAAGTTGGTAAATTTACAGAGGTTATGCGGTGCCTAAACTAAGGCAGTGAGACATCAAGCGACAAGACTGACACGAAATATGTATAGGTGGTTAATGCATACCTTGCAATAACACTACCTGAAGTAGTGTGCTGCGTTTCTCTAGTGACAGCGAACACATGTTGATTTCTTTGTTACAAGCACTGAATCTCATGTCATTAGGGAACAAGCCTAAGATGCAACGTTGTGCCATGGACGGCAGCTATTCAGGTCTGTGTTCTCCTGCGCGAGTTAACGAGGGGCCCACACAGTGCTAGGAGACCCTGGATCGATCGTATGGTTAATTTATATATGAGCACGGCCCGACAAGAAGGGAGTCGCGACGGACGCACTTATACGGCCTGCGCTTCCTTCCGGAGAATAATGGGTCGCGTCAGTGACGACTTAACCAGTCGGGGACCAGACGGGAGCAAAGAAGAGAGAGAACACCTCTTGCAGTCATCTATGAACAGAACTGTCCAAACCAAAATACTGCTACAAAGTGTGCTGCAGCTCGAACGCTCGACCTTCTGGCTATGTAGGGTGTCGAACCTTTGTCTTCGGAGTATTTTTTCCTTTTGCATCCACAGGACTAAGAATGTCACTGAGCCATCGAAAACTCTGGAATAATTTGAACGTGGCCTGGATGTTGTTCGTGTATCAACAGTTGAGATAGTGAATGCAAAGCTATATTCTTAAAGCAACGATAAATGCATCGAATAACAAACCGGTGGCCAGTATGTGCCTATGTTTTATTGAAAAACCAAACTAAAATTATCATGTCACTAAGCGTTGCATTGAAAGCACTTTTACACTGTGTGTAAAGGTTGATGTAGCAAGCAGGATTGTGTTTGCCTCCATTAGCTTAGACGTGCTTTATGCAACCATGACAATGATATTCAGGTAGCCTAATGCGTGGAACATACGATGTAGGACAAAACATTATTTCATGCCCACTGTTACAGCAATTCTAGCCTGCAGGAACTTATTGGTAGCGAATGTGTATTTATTGTATCGCTACAAGGTGTACGAGCAGTTGCTGAGTAAGTAATATGTTTGTGCAATGAAATTTGTTGATTAGAAATACAAGTAAACACAGAACATCTTGCAAGTTCCTTGACTAGCACCAAGGCCATGACAGCCTGAGAAATTGAGAAAACATTTGTTGAAATTCTCTATTTTCGCAAAAAAACCAACAGATAGTTCCTCGATTAAAGCTGTGCACATTATGGTCAATGTGAATCTCTGATGTGCGGGTCTTGTATAAACAGCTACACAGTTACTACACAATTAACCAGTCAAATAAGAATACCCCTGTGAGTCCTGTAAAATGATAGGAATATGGGCCAAGCGTAAAATTGTTCCACAAGAAAACGTGCGTAGTGAAAAACTGGCTATATCTTCACAAGTGTCATACATGTCTGCCTATGAGACGGAATTTTTAATTTCTATCTATATTACCCAGCATTATTTACACTTGTATTCTGCATTGTTTATGGAGTAACACAATCTCACAAATCAAAATTTTCTTCATTCATAACAATGAAATAAACTGAGTAACGTTGAAGTTTGAGAAAGATGGTTCGGCATAACACAAGGTACAACAGCATGGCTTCTGTCACAAATTAGCGCGTTATAAAGCGCGCGCGAGGCCGCTTTCAAACGGCTGCGAGACAAGCGGCGCGAGCCGATCGCCCAAGAAGCGCGGACGACGAAAAAACAAGCGTCAAAAGACGCCGGCGCGCCGCATCCTCCTCACCGACTCGAGCCAGAAGCAGACAACGCGATCAAAGGCCCAGCAATGCCTGGAAACATCTGGAAAAGAAGGGTGACGCATCGCGGATGACACCGCCGCGATTCGAACCTACGAGAAAGCTCTCGCCCTTTCTCCAGGCTTAGCTGTACTACGCGCCGGAGAACACTCCCGACGCTTCTAGAAACCGGGGGAGAAGGGATAAAAGCGTGCGACGACGACCAGACAGGCAGTGAAGAAGTCAAGTCAGTGAAGAAGTCGAGAAGTAGTGAAGTATTGAAGGAGTGGCCCGGTGATGGTGAAGTTATGCTAGCTCCGTCAGCCAAAGAAGACGTGTTTATGATGGTGTGCGATCAGTCGATCGTCGATCGGGAAGAATCCGATGACGACACCGTGTGAGCCGTGACAAGTCACGACGACGGTTGAGCTACGACGATCAACGCTGGAGCTGGCGTGAGTGTTTCCTTGAAGAGAAGCACTCAATTACCGTCCAAGTATTGTGGACTGGATACACCATTGTTTATTCAGGACTCTAACGGTCGTTGAATAGTTGTAATGCATGCGATTGCATTTGTAGCGTGTGATCTGTTTGTTTAGCTCCCGTTGTGTAAACACCATCAGAGTTATATTGTGAAATTGTAACTGGTACCAGCCGAGTGTGCATGTGTTTGTGTTATTTGTATTGCCTTAACTGAGAATATATTTCGTTTTCGTTTGTGTTATCGGCTCTCGGCTCTGACTCGCTCAGTGGACCACAACCGGCGTTCGCTGGCGCACCAAAGGACGAACTCTAAATTGTCCGCGCTTCGTGGTGCTTTTTCGGAGGGCCGTGACGCCAGCCCTTAGAATCCGCCCGGCGATTGCCAACCCAATTAACGGGATCAGTGACAGCTTCTTAAACAGAGATGAAAAAAATGGCAGCGACAAGCGATGACTTTCAACCGGAAATCTTCAGTGCATAGAACTTATCTGTATATTTTGCGAAAGAAAACAAAATCTAGCTATGAAAAAAAACATTGCCAAAGCGTGACTTGCATACGTTGAATATACAAAAGAGCAATTAGTTTTCAGGCTGTGTTTGCAATGACGATGTATAGGCATACTTTATAAATATTTCATCCCGCATATCACTTGCTTTCCTTTGCTTCATAACAGTTACGTGAGGTTTCTTTTGTGCATTAAAGATTTCAAGTTGAAAGTCGGTCACCATCATTGTCAGTATTTTTTTCTTCTTGCTCCCTCAAGAATTCGTGCTGTTATGCCTTGAACTAAAGAGCAACTTTTCCCAAAGCCTAGGCAATGCACTCGAAGCACGTCGTACTCCTCTACATAGGTTCGTTTATATCGGCTGTGTCGTTTTCTCACCACTTATTCAAGCTTTCACACCGAACCTGCTGCATTCATGCATAGCCATGCTATAACAGCACGGGCATGCACAGTTAACATTTTCCATCACAACGGGAACCAGGTAGCTTCTATTTGATCTCAGAATGCGCTGGAAACATGGCTTCCAGTCATTTAGAACAAACAGCTGACCTTGTTGGTAGGGATTCGTGATAAAAAAGACATGACGTGAAAAAACGGACACAACAGAACAGAACACGGGGATTGTGTTTTCGTGCTCTCTTCTCATTTATCCTTGCTAGCATGCCTTGACTTCTGTTATGATACCAACCATTCACAAAATCCTAAAGTAGGGGTTTATGCTCAGTCTTGCTGGAGTGCGAATTTAAGTTTATAGTGAACAGTTGCACAGATGGAAAGGAAAGACTCAACTACTCGAGCATTCTGCCTCTATGGTTTTACGCCATAAGGATAAATATGGACGGATGGAAAGTCCTTGATTTTGAAATGGGGAAGCGAAGGTCTTCTATAGGGAGAGGCGGTACTTTGCGAGGTTACGATCGTCTTTCACAGTATCTTAGAGTTTCCACTGATTAAAGTAGCAGTCACTTGTACTGAGGCTGTGTACGGTCAGTACTTTGGTTCGTCAGTCCCCTTAAACCACCCTGTTGAGGTTGCTCTGGATTCTACAGTGCGCAAATAATAGCTGTGCGTTCGGATCCGTATGCAACGCTTCACGATAATTTGTGCACTACAACGCATATATCACCATTCACCTTTTATAGAAGGCCGAACACTGCCACAATATGTAGTGAAGGTCTGCGCGGCATTGCAGCTCGCAGTGTGTGCACGTCACTATCGCAATGTCGGGTTGCCGCCATTTTGCTAGAGAGTGCGGTGTGTAGGCAGAGTTTGCGAAGACCTTATTGACGAATACCTCTTGACAGCGCGAAAGGGGACACTAAGATTTATATAAATGCATAAATTCTTGGCAGAAACACATGGTACTGCTTACTCTAACATGTTATATGACATCTGATGACCTAGTACCTAGTACGTCTGCAGGACCACTAAGTAGCTTATGAAATCTGCTTAAAGAGACTGACAACCAATTTTTAAGGCGCCTATTTTCGTCAGCGCAGCGGAAAGCAACTGATCAGAGTGTCTAGTTACGGAATGGTAACGCTGAAAACGCCGTGCAACATTTTTAATCACAATTTTGCAATCTGCAGCGAATATGAGGTCTTAAACACACTTGACAACGCATGCTGCAAACAGCGAGCGTGAGAGGTGTTCGTGTTCGAGCGCCTCGGTTCACTGCGCATGCGCCCCGGCTCGACAAGGGCCACTGGCGGTCGCGAAGGCAGCGCCGCTTCTCCCCGTGCAACTCCTTTTAACTCGTAGGCAGGGGGAGGGAGGGGGAGAGGGAAGGAGAGGAGAGGCCTGCTGCCGGCACGAGACGAGCCGAGCATGCGAGGGAGGGAGAGGAGAGGCTTGCTGCCGGCACGAGACTAGCCGAGAATGCGCAGTGGGGGTGTGGACAGCGCCGCCGACGCCGCAGGTGCGACTAAGAAATGCTCTGAATTTAATAATATGCGCATAATAGAGGGCGACAAGTTCGCAAGCAAAGAGTCACCATTCTGTATGAAAAGGCATTGAACGCCGTTGGGGAAAGGCTCACAAGTGCGGGTGGCAATGGCAGTTGACGGGGTGCCACTGCACAAGCGACGACAGTGGACGCGGGCGTAGACGCCGGACCCCGTGGAGGGCAATGGACAAACGCCCTTTCAGCGTTCGCCAGCCAAAGCTCGGTCGTCGTCGTGGAGACGCAGGTGGGCTTCAATCACGCGTACTTGCGACAACCCCAAAACGCCAGGCACCGGGAACAAGCTTGACTTGGTGCTTGGTGGGAGCCTGCAACGACCTTTAT
This sequence comes from Rhipicephalus sanguineus, assembly GCF_013339695.2. Taxonomy (NCBI): domain Eukaryota; kingdom Metazoa; phylum Arthropoda; class Arachnida; order Ixodida; family Ixodidae; genus Rhipicephalus; species Rhipicephalus sanguineus. The sequence goes on from NC_051180.1 coordinate 189,110,411, forward strand.
TATACTCGGGGACAACTTTTCACGATGCGCATAGTCACGACGCGCATAGCGTTACTCTTCGCGTTCCACGACGCTTTGAATGCATGGATGCAGGTTACGGCTCGGCACGTCGCTCCAGCTTAAGAACCTGGCGAGCCAGCTCTTCATATTGTTAGGTCTAGGGAGTAAGGTGCCTCCACTTAGTAGCTCCATGAAATTCGGTGGCTTTACGAAGGCGTAATGGCTGGACCCTTTGGAACATTTTGTTGGATGAACGAATCACCTCAAAATTCAGTATCTGTAGGATCCTCCTGCAGCAGAGTTACACCAAGACGCCGGAGCGAAGCGGTTGGGCGCTGCTGCGTCATACTCTCAAGCTAGAGAGCTAAGCTGTCGATGGCAATTGCGACTTTCAAGCTCGAATGAAGGTCGGAAATAATGAAGACTTCAATGCCCACACTGTTAAATGTGTGCCATAAACAGAAGCTAATTGAGGCAAAATTATTAGGCCATAAGCCTTATATGCCCATCAAATGGCAAAAATGACCGTTGGCATAAGCAACGCGAGTAGTATAAGCTTTCCGACGACGTCACGCTGGGCACGGAACATCAATTAAGGCACGGTACGGTAAACGAAAGGGAAGTGAAAGTAATTTAAACGGATTGCAAGTAACTCGAAGTGAACTGAAAATAATTGAACATTACTATGTGTAACTGAAAGGAATTTAGACCAATTAATTAAAATTTCTTGGTACAGGATTTTCTTGGCATGGATCGCAGGTTATTCTAGCGAACGCTATTATTTGGAGCACTAATTAAGACATGTTTATTCCACCTAAAGAGCTAATGATGTGCAGTAATGAGGCTCCAAATGTGAGTGTTCTTAGAGACAAATATTTAGCAGTGTCCTGTGCTTCTTCGTGTTTTTTTTTTACTTTCCCCTCTTCTACATTTATTTATTTATTCTATGATTCACATATTCATTAACATGATGGCGTATCCTTTTTATTGTATATCATTCCCTCTGTCTCCGTTCCGCACCGCAGGGTAGCCTGCTGGCATGATAACTACCTAGCCTCGTTGTCCTTCCATCTGTTTCTCTCTTCTTCCTCTTCCTCTGCGTGTATGTTGAGCCGGTGGTTTTTGTTTCTGAAAAGAAAAGCCCTTGTACCTACTCGTAAGCATGAACGTGAGAGTTGATGAGTGAGGGGTCGACACTAATTTGAAAATGACACTTTCCCAGGCAGCTTAAAATGTAGGCACAAGTTTAGTCAATTAGCCAAAGTGAAATTGAAGTGTGAGCGTTTTTGGGTGCACCGTTTAAAGTGGTATTGTATGAAGAGCAAGTCAAGAAAGTCGCACGCATGAATGTGGCTTCGACAATCTGTTCGTGTTTTCCGAGACAAATAAATTGAGCATAGTAGAAAAAATTATGGCAGCCAGCAGGACAAATCAAATTACGGACTCAGAATTCAGAAGACCTCAGCAGCGTTTATTCATATTTATGTGTTTGACGGTCACATTGTATTTAATTTGTACGTGCAATATAAATTCACGCGGTACATCCGTCTCCTGAAGCCTTTATTATTTTATTAATACGTCCCCGCAAAGGAATATCACGTCGCCCCAAACACCGCTATCCAGATCACGTTTATCTCTGCATGCAGTTGTTATTCAGACAAAAATCTGTGATCGCACAAAAGAAATTTTCATGTTTTATCAATCACGTACAATAACGTTGTCTCATACAAACATGTCCCGTTCGCTGCTTGCATCCCTAACACATTGCATTATTTAGGCTAACGCGGGAAAGCATTGTGCTTTGCCTCCCCCGTTTACTTATTTCCGTATTTTACCGCGCTGATTTAGTGTTACTGAGCCATTTCTTACGTTCTTCTGCCGGAAATGAATAAGCCGCCACTGTCACGACTAAGTTTATTTTATGCTCTTCTACTTAGGTTTCTAGGTTTGTCTCAGCGCAATATTATCTTGCTCTTACGGTGAACATTATCCTGTGAGATATTTCTGTAGGATTTGCCAGGCATTCTTTTCTTTGGGACAATTTCTCAACGTCTAATTAACCGAAAGCTGCCCGTCTGACACAATGTACTTGGGGCGCACTAAGTTAGATTGATGATACGGCGCAAGTTTGTGCACAGAAAGTGCTACGTGTAGTCTCAGTGGTTGCGTTTCCATGGATCGAAAACTTAGGTAAATTTATCTTCTTAGAAACGTGTAAATGAATAAAAAAATGCCATAAGCAGCTTGTCTTTTTCATATTCTACTTGCGACTGTGCAATTAACTTCACGTGCATGAATCGCGCATTCTACAGCTTACGTCCGCGCAAGCGTACAAGCCCCGTTACTGAAATTGGCGTCAACACGTGTGATGCAAAAAAATCAGCATCAAGTGATGACTTCACCATATGACGTCAGAATTACGTCACAGGTAGCCAGAATTTTGACCTCAATATGACGTCTACCACGACGTGACGTCACATGATGTCGTCATGGCATGACATCATTGCTTGGGCAAAGGGTGCGCGCGATCCCGGAGGCAGTGCAAAGCAACGTGAGGTGCCAAAAGCTTACAATGCCTCCGATCCGGGACGCATTGCAAAGCCACGTAACTTACGGAAAGCTTTCGGAGGAAATGGAGGGGGGGGGGTTTAATATATCGACTTAGGAAAAAAGTGAAGATGGCTTTCGCCTTCGAGTCGACTGATGCGCATGCATGAAGAACCTTGTGAGTTTTTTCCCATTTAGCGAACATCTTGTAAACAGCCGCGTGCCAGTTCGCTTAGTAATTTTTTTCCCTCAGTAAAATGAAACAGCTGTAGCAGACAGGCCATCTGCTGGGCCGCCCGCCGGAAGCCTCAATGCTTTCAAACTAGTGGAGAAAAACATTGTTTGACTTCCTGCTTGTTCCTTCTTTTTTTTAACGCTCGCAGGCGGCGAAGCCCACAGAACCATCGGGTAGAACGTAAACTTGGCTCCGGTCATCCATCTTACTTGTAACGGGCTCGAAGACACCCCGGGATTTCGATGCCAGCCGCAGGGATCGGTACCGCCAAGAAAGCAAACACATTTTCAACAAGTGGCATTTCGTGTTTCCCGCAGTTGCTTCTTACTATTTAATACTTTCTCGGCATGCGGTGTTGAGGGGCAGCTGCAAATTCGCTGACTCATAGATCCTATAGGCTACCTGCAGGGGGCATCACGGTGACTGATCACCCTGGTGCCCTCTCCTTGGTTAGTAGAAACTAGACAAGCGACAAAACATGCTTTAATTGAATGTTAGCATGCCCATACGGGTGTATGTTTGAACATTATGCTACACGAAGTTCTGTGTTTTACGCACAGCACTGGAGGTTGAAACATATCTTCGATAATGATGAATAAATGATGGTCGAACGATAAGTGGGGAAAAGAAGGTAGAAAAGAAGGCAAAAAAGACAAAAGAAAATCCCATGAAAGCCAAGGCTACTCCATCGTTGCACGCAGAAAACTAAGCTATGAATTTGTAGGGTTTTTTTTTTCTCTTGAAAGAAAATGAAGTTCAGACAGACAAGGCATCAAACCTAATTTTTTAAGGGAGCTTGCAGGTGTGCAGGTTACCGCACCGTTTTAAAGGGAACGCTTCTAATATACAACTATCCACCTACCGAAACTTCTAGCCGCATGAAGGTCGAGCTTCGCGAGCAAAAATTATGGATTTGGCGCGAAAATCAATCTATGTATTCTATCTATAATCTATACATATGCACTTCTACGTAATTTATTATTGTCAAAGGCGTCTTTATAGCAGATGGCATAGCCGCTGCCCTCCCAGGGGCGGCCCCAGGATTTCTTTGCTGGAGGGGCACACACGCCAAGTGAATTGCTTCAGGGGGGCGGGGAGGCTGGCAACATATGCACTGTGTTTTGTCTACGCTTGCTCTTGGGGGGGAGGGGGGCAAAGGAGAAGCAGGCGGTAATTTTGGGGGAGGGGTCCAGCCCCCTCATACCCCCCACTGGCGCCGCCCCTGTGCCCTCCCAATACCTTGCCCTGATATTCGCGTTGCTTTGCTAAATGTGGTCGTGAAAAAAATAACTGAACGAGGGCTCTGCATTGCGCACTTGAAGGCAGCACGCGACTTATCCATTCATAAATGAAGACATTCAGTGTATGTCAGTAATTACGGCCCTATTAGCCCATTAGTGCACACTGTTGTTGCAGCGGTAACAACCAGTGTACACTGCTGCTGCAGAACAATTTCTACTGCAGAAAGAGACCAACAGGAGAAGTTGAATTTGCTGAATCTGAACGATCCGTTTCACACAAAGAATTCTGAGCCGATTGTTCAGTTCTTGACGTAAGTCAAAGTCAAAGTTTATTTTCCATTCTGTTGTACAGAAAGAAAGGACTGAAAAAAAGCTGTGTTAGACAGCTTGACTAGTTCACAGCCCCATAGAAAAAAGAAAGCAGAAAATAAATATAAAGTAAACAGTCGGAGCGGTAGCAGCACCGCGGTAGACATGGCGATATGGCACCTCACGGGGCAGTGCGCCACAACACGGCGTACACATTGTAGCTGCGATTTTAATACATATACGAACCACAGATTGAAAACGAAATTATTACACTGTGTAGAAAACATAAACATGATAATACGACTGTCATCCAGAAACAAAATATAAGGCATATACACTGCACAAAAACACATTGTATAGATTACAACATTATACATTATATAGATTACAACCCTAGAAGTATCTACATGCAAGTGGAAAAAACAAATATATATCTAAGAGGTTTGATTTGGGACTGAGAGAAAAAATATGTAACTGAATGTACTATTGATTTAAAGATCAAGTATTATATTGCAAATAATTCATGGATGTCGTGGTATGAGCAGTTGAATAAGTCAAAACCTTTTAGGTCACAATAATCCAGAAGAGCTGGAAGAATGTAAGATAAACGCTGTTTGCCGGAGTTTAACCGTGTTTTATCAACCTCCCACTTCTCTCCATGACCGGTGGGGTAGTTTAGATTCCTTGCACGCAGGTTGGCTAGACTGCGTAGATTTTTGATGTGCCTAATAGTTTCTGATCTGAATTTTCGGCTTAATGCAGAATTATATAGCTGGTGCACCTTAATTATTCCTGAGCTACAAAATAAGGGTCTAGTGGATGCCACAAAGTGAGCATTGAATATATGCCTAATACATTTTTTCTGAAGCATGTATATTTTATCAACATTAGTAGCCGTCGTTGTACCCCACACCAATTGACAATAGTTTAAACTAGAGTTAAAAAGTGAATGATATAGCAAGAGCTTAATTTTTTTTTTGGAAGCAAATACCGAATTCGACCAATTACACCTGTTACCTGATCTAATTTTTGCAAGACATATCCCACATGATAATCCCAGGTCATGTTCTCGGAAAAAATTGTGCCAAGACATTTAAAATTGTCAACAATCTCAATTTTCTGAGTACTCAGCATTATATCTTGGTGAGGTGGAATTATTTTGTTCTTCGCTCGAAATATAACAGCTTTTGTTTTGTTTTCGTTAATACGCATAGCGTTTGCTTCTGACCATCTTTCTAGCGTCTTCATTGTTTTGTTACAAGTTTTTTATAAGCTCGTTAATGTCATGCCCTGAAAAGAATATACTGGTATCATCGGCATATATGATATATTTAGCCTCGCTGGAAATATTTATGATATCGTTAAGATATATGTTAAATAATAGTGGTCCCAATATACTGCCTTGCGGCACTCCACATAGCACAGGTTGCACACTGGAGAAAGAGTTATTTATGCATACAACTTGTCGTCTGCTGGATAGGTAAGAGTCTATAAGCGATAGGGCCTGGCCTCGAATACCATAGCTATGTAATTTATTTAGCAGTATTTTATGATTAACTAAAATCAAAGGCCTTGGAAAAATCGACAAAAACGCCAAGAACGAATGCCTTTTCTTCGAATTTTGTTAGTATATACTCTTTTTGCTCCAGAAGCGCTAGTTCAGCGGATTTATTTTTCCTAAATCCATACTGTGCAGGCGTAAGTAAATTGTGCTTTTCAATAAAACTTGAAATTCGAGTATGTAGAAGTTTTTCAAAGGCCTTTGAGAACACAGGTAAAATCGAAACCGGTCTATAATTACCTAAATCATTTCTATCGCCTTTTTTATAAAGCACAGTCACTTTTACCACTTGCATATTGACAGGAAAAATGGACTTCGTTAAATAGACATTAAAAAACGTGTGCTAAAATAGGAGCGATAACATCAGAAACTTCCTTAACAGGGCGTATTTGAATTCCATCAACATCACAACTGGTACTATGTTTTATGCCTTTTATTGTTGACGAGACTTCGTAGGCGGTGGTAGGAGATAAGTACAGTGACTGAACATTTCGATTTTTAACGTACTCGCAAGCATCATCCGCACTTCCGGTTGTAGTCATAATGAGTGAAAAAATTATTAAATGCGTCAGTCAATTCTGACCCAACTACATCTTTGCCGTTGACTTTCAGCTCGGAAACAGGGGCGGTAGTGTGACCACGATGAAGGAGCGTGTTTAATCTAGCCCATAAAACTTCACGTGCCAACTCATCCTACAAAGCGTTTGCAGTAGATGTGAAGAATTTGTACTACTCGTTACCCCAAGATATGCTTTTGGATTCTGCTGAGCAGTGTATTGTCGAACATGGCGCAGTAGCACTCCAGAATGCTTGTAGAATGTCAACGCAGGGCTTTCTAGTATTATTTCCTTTATACCTTACCTCTACTGTTGTGAACAGGAACGGAAACTTGTACATCCAAACAAGCAAGGTATTGTACAGGTTCTTGTATTTCCCCGGTACTTTGCAATATTTTTATGGCACACTTAGGTATACGTTACTAGCTGACAGGTTGATGGGCACTAAAGTAAAGCCATGAAAATCTTCAGATTCATTGACGACCACCTTGTTATTCTCAAACGTAGTAATAACACGTTTCAGTATTGTACTTCATGTCAGCTCCGTATTTCGTAAACGTTTTCGCAGCGAAAATCTCAGAGGATCGCTGAGATCTTGAAACCGTCCCATGCAGCAACTTGCCGGCATTCTTCTGATACCAGTTTCAAGGTGGGAGTTCCATTTTTCGGACTTTTACGCCAAATTTTCGTCTGTGCCACACCGGCAGCCGCGGTGGCTGCCTGGGCCTAGGCCTCGGCGCACGTGCAAAAAGAACAAGAATACACGTGGCGCGCGTTCGCGCTCACTCTAGACGGAAGAAATGGAGGTTCTCGTGCAAGGAGAGAACATTTCCCAAGAAGAATTTGAGGCCGGCATGGGCTGAAGTACCGTCGGCTCGAAAAAGCGAACCACGGAGAGACCCGCTACCAGCAATTTCGGCACCCACCCTGCCACCGGCAGTAGGAAACAGCAGCGTGAGCAGAAGCTGAAACAGCAGCTAATCAAGGCCAGCCGTATGTCATATCTACCGAAGGGTGACTTCAAAATTATCATTCGCCCAAAGGGAGGACTCAACATTGACGAATTAGAAGCGGCCAGAGTGGCCTCGTGCGTCTACCAGGCTGCTGGTTTACCCGGGGAGCACAGGGAAGACGACACCGTGTGCCTGAACGTACAACAGAACATTATCGTAGTGAGTACCTCCAGTGAATCCAACGCAGACAGATACCAAAGAGTCGAGCGTCTCGTGGTCAACGGCCAGGCATATGAGACCAATGCGCAAGAATCGGCACCCGACCTAACTTCCAAGGGAGTCATCAGGGGGATCCCTCTCGAGGACTCCCCCCGGGATATCACCGCCCAAGTTGTTACCCTAAGAATCCTACGGCAATTGCTGCGAAACGACTCAGCAATACGACCAATGTCATCGTGCTCTTTTCCGGACTGAAAGTTCCTACCTTCGTCCGCTACGGAGGCGCACTGATTAAGTGCGCGTTATACAGAAAACAATTGTACCTGTGCCACCAGTGCGGCAGACTAGGCCATCGCATGGACGTATGCCCGAGCCCGCAGGACAGGGTCTGCAGAGGCTGTGGCACAGCCAACCCAGGTCCCGACCTGGGTTGGCTGTCACCCGAGCTTTGCGGGGGTGAGCACTTAACGGCCGACAGGCAATGCAAGGCTCGCTTCGAGATGCCGTATATAGTCAAACGAAGACGATGGGAAAGACAGCGACAACGAGAAGAAGAACTCCCAGCCTCGGAAGCTACGAAGGAAGCAGTTGGACGCCCTTCCCGGGAGGCCAGACCCAGTTCGCGCTCTAGGGCCTGTTCAAGAACCAGACAGTCCAGATCACGGAGCCGCACACCCGCTCCGGCCCGACCCAGATCCAGGAGCCATACGCCCGGACCAACACCTCAACGCTCCCGATGGCGGTCTCGCAGCGGAGGAAGCGGCTTGGCGGCGGCGACCTACAAGGAGGGCTGGGTAGACGTGGTCAAAGGCTCATCGCGCCGCGGTGGATCTGGGGAGACTGCAGCTTTTAGAGAAATGGCAGCTATGAGACGGGAAAATGCGCAGTTACGGGAATTAATCGCAAATCTCAGGAGAAAAATTCAGGAGCTTTAGAATAATCGGAAGGCAGACATATCCCCCCTCCCAAGTAGTTCACATGGAGGGGCCGCTGCAGAGACCCCCGATAATAGCATGGAGGAAGACGACAACCCTCCGCCACCTAAGAGAAAGGCTCCGGCAGTTATCAGCCAAACCGGATCACAGCTTACCGATCTAGGGCAGAAATTGACGGAAATGCAAAGTGCACTGAAAGACCAAGCAGAGGCCGTCGGTAATCTCACGCTGGCGATCTCGACCGTAATGCTGAGACTTGACAAATTCGAAAATAACGTAGCCACATTAAGTCTCAGGGTAGCCAAACTGCAGCCAGTTACTACTGCAGGGGCCGCCACAACTGGGGTCGCATCTAATCAATTCCACAACGCCGCTATAAGCACCGCGGCAGTATCTGGGGTCGTTCAGTCCACCACTCCTCAGTCCTCCATTTCGCGAACAGAACAAAATAGGCAAACGCGGTAAAAGAGGCGAGCTGACGATTTGGCAGTGGAATTGCAGGAGTTTCGCCGCTAAAAAACCGATCCTGCAACAATACATTAAAAGCAAATCAAACCAGACGTAATAATGTTACAAGAGACACACGAATTAGCCAAACTTCTAGGTTACCGCAGCAAGATGGCAAGTTGGGCCAGTTGGATTACGTTCATAATTGAAAATTTTGTTGAAGCGCACTAAAAAACAGGTTACCAAGCCATCGGTCCCTCCTCTGGGGAGAACCGTGCGGTAACTACTTTGGTCAGGAAAGGCTTAGTGGTCGTTCGTCATGACATTACAGTAGCGCAAGTTGAGCATGTATTCGTAGAAATTACACCCAAAAGCAAAAGCCAATCCAGCACGTTCATTCTCAATTTATACAGCAACCCTGCGCTCATACGACAGCGCTTCCTAACCCTATTTAGGAGGGCCGCCGACCTTGCGGGCTCGCAACCTTTACTAAGTGGGGGAGACTTTAACGCCCCGTACGGAGCGTGGGGTTACGCCTACACGAGCGCCAAAGGCAAGGCATTATGGCAAGACATACAAGAGACAGGTCTTACTCTCATCACCGACCCCAGCTCCCCCACAAGAATGGGAACCGGGCTCGCAAGAGACACCACGCCCGACCTAACATTAGTGAAGAACACGAGAGGATCAAGTTGGAAAAACACGTTCGAAGACCTTGCTAGCGACCACAGGATTCTCGAAACTAAATTATCGGATACTTTAGAAATAGGAACCAACAAAGCGTTCAAATGGACTGACTGGGATAAGTTTCTTCAGAATAGGGCCGGAATGACTCACGAACCCATCACGGACATCAAACAATGGGCCGTAAAAGTTATGGCTCAGGTCAAAGATGTTACAAAGACCGTGGCGCCAGAACTTCCCATTGATAAGATAGACAGTCGCCTGGTGCATATGTGGTAGGCCAAACGATCATTACAGGCCAGGTGGCAGCAACAAAGACACAACAGGAAGTTGAGGAAACGCATTGCATTACTCAACGAACAAATTGAAGAACACTGCAGAACACTTAGTAAACAGCAATGGGACGAGATCTGCAACACGATGGACAGACTAATTGGCACCGGTCACACGTGGCGCATGCTCCGACATCTGCTAGACCCGACCAAGACCACGACAACACATAGGGAAGCCATGCGCAGGATAATACACGCAAACACCAAGGCCGAAGAAGAAATCCTCTCCGAGATCTGCGACAGATACGCCCCTGAGAACCCGGTTATTCCACACGTGGAATACACGGGAAAACCCAACCCCTCTCCTTTGACGAGACGGAAATCTGGGCCGCTCTGCAAAAGCTCAATAGCAAATCGGCCCCGGGACCGGATGGCGTAACCAATATGGCCCTTTGTAACTTAGACAAAGAGAGCATCTCTGAACTGACCAAGTTCATCAACGAATGCTGGACCCGAGGATCCATACCTGACCTATGGAAAAGAGCGAAAATGGTGCTCATCCCCAAGCCCGGAAAACCCCCAAATCGTGACAACCTTCGCCCCATATCCCTTACATCGTGCGTCGGAAAGTTGATAGAACACGCCTTCCTCAGTCGTATCAACGCACACTTGGACGACATCGAAGCGTATCCGGACACCTGTTATGCAGGTTTAGTGTCGTCTGGTGTTTTAATGAGGCAAGGCCTCTGACCGGAAAAGGAAAGAAGCCATTTCAACACACTAAAAAAATTAACTTTATAGCACACAAAGAAAAGAAGAGAAAAGGAAAAAAAACAGGTAACGGCACCAAATGGGTCAAGCTATGCCTAAACTAACATCATGGTGTCCGGGCTATGAAATGTATCTAAGTTTCAGGGGACGTTCTAGAGAAAACAAGTCACCGGTTTTGAGTCGCTGGTGGTGGCTCGGGCGGCGGAGTCGTCGCTGACACGGTGACAGCGATGGCACTCGTGGAGCGGACGATGTGTCGAGTCGGCGCAGAGGTTACAGAAGGGGTTGGCCTTGGCACAGCGGCTGGTCCACCTTCCTGCCCACGTACCGAGCGTGGAATCTTGCGGCAGGCACCCGGGCTCGTGCGTGGCTAGCCACTGGCAGCAGGAGTCCTCTCGGCAGCCGGGACAGCGAGTTCTGCGCTCCACGGTGGCTCAGCTGCCCGGATCCGCTGCTCGGAAGATGGGAACGCCCCGTTTCCAGGATTGTCCGTCTCCGAGGACGTCTGGAGGCCAGACGCTGTCGGGCCCTTTGTGCTCGAGTCCGAAACCCGACGGCACAGACCCTGACACCAGCGTCTCGTCCGAGCTGTCCGAGTCCGACTCGCTGCCTTCTATATCCTCCTCTTCCTCTTCTCACCCGTCTGCCGTGCCATCTTCCTATTGGCGGCGGCCACACGTGCCATGACCCGCCGACGTCTTCCTATTTGATGTGTCGCACGTGTCCGTTGCGCGGTGCTTCTATAGCATCACCCACCTCGTTTGGAACCCTTGCGCCACCAACACCAAGACACAGCACCGAATACATGACGCCCGCATTGTTCGCGCACTCACTCATCACAACACCATGCTTGGGTATCGAGCTCATCTCTCCACGCAGGATGCAATGTTGCAAATCAAACACCAGGTACTTGACAGTAAGACGAGAGGTACCAGGGCCATTCTAGGATTAGACCTCAAGAAAGCCTTCGACAACGCAGCTCACGCAGCCATACTACGCAAGATGGCCGCACTAAATCTAGGAAACCGAGCGTACAACTACGTTAACGAATTCCTCACTAACAAGAGTGTCTCGTTAACCCTGGGCAAACTCGCATCAGAAGACAGGAGTATGGGCAGCGTCGGCACCCCACAAGGCTACGTCATCTCGCCGATGCTCTTTAATCTCGTTATGATCGGCCTTCCCCAACGCCTAAACGCCATTGAGGGAGTGCATCACGCCATATACGCAGACGACATTACGATTTGGGTATGCGAGGGAAGCGACGGAGAAATCGAGCAGCGGCTACAGACCGCGGTTGAGGTAGTGGGACAGTACCTCGTAGGAACCAATCTTGTCTGCTCGCCAGAATAATCGGAACTTCTCCTCTACTGCCCGACGCTGAAGGGAAGGCTCCCCAAGTGTTACATCCGGCATGCTGAGCACGAAGACATTTGCGTACGCACCAAAGAAGGACACGAAATACCAAGGGTCAAGCAGATAACGGTGCTCGGACTCATCATAGAATCCAACGGCGCCAACGGAGCAACGATCAGGAATCTGGAGACTAAAATCACGAACACCATGAGGCTCATCAGAAGAATCACCAACAGACATCGCGGTATGAAGGAGGCCAGTGTCGTCAGACTCATACACTCCTTCGTCATTAGTCACATAACCTACGTGACCGCCTACCACAACTGGTACACTGCAGAAAAGGCCAAGCTTAACACTCTAATTAGAAGAACACACAAGATGGCGCTGGGACTTCCTGATAGCTGAAGTCCCTCTATCTTTCAAAAGTAGCGAAAGGTCTTGATCCAGCCGCCGCGCCCCACGATAGGTCGGTTGGCGACACGTGACCTTTTCGCCTACGCGCCCCGCCCAAAGGGTCCAGCGGCGGCAGCGCTGTGCCGGCGATAGGTACGGATTACTGCAGTGTTTTCAAGCGTGTAGTTGGGCGATTTTAGCAAGTAGAGAGTACTTCACGCGCCTCTGTCGCATTGTTGTTGCAAACTAGAAGCGTTTATGTACCTGAAGTTCAGTGGACGCAGGAATTCTGCGTTTGAATTTAATGTTTGGAGCGTGACGTGCTAGTATGTCGGGTCTCTATGCCTTCGGTTGCCTCACCGCGCGGAGGACGAAAAAAAAAAGCTTTTCTTTTTTGTTTTTCGTTCCTCGCTGTGACAAAAATCTATGCTGATGGAAGGTATGGCTCAACAAAATCAGTCGCAAGAAATTTGTGCCAACAGAAAACACCCAGCTATACGAAGTAAGTGATTTTGTAATTGTTATAGTTTCAAGCAAAAAGCACGCCGGGCCGGCGTGCTTTCGTACGTGCATATGCATGAACACCATCTCAGCAACGCTATTATTGCTTCGGCGTTCTTTATGCCGCAGATTTGCGCGTAGTAGTCAATGCAGAGTCACACTCCATATCTCTAACATTAAATAGCTCGGAACCCAATACAGCTGCAATTGTTTTTCTCAGCGGTGTGGCTTCAACACTACAAGCTCACAGGGAAATAACCGTTTGAGATTAGTTTTTTGTCACACCTTGCCGTGTTTCGCCGCACTGCCATGTGCAAGATCCATTAAGGCTTCTTCGTTGAAGCATTCCGCGTTCCCTAGATGACCACAATGCATTTGACAAGTTAGAATAAATAATACTGCACGACACTGGGAGGAAATAACTGAAACTATATATGCCGCACCGACACTAGTGGGCATGATATATTTCCTATATCTGGAAAGGTAGTGAAGTCGCTGATATTAATCAAATGCAGTGCAACTGGGTTTGTGGAATATGCCCCCTTCTCCTAAGTAAACCTCTTACAGTACAAACAAAATAAGCTTAGTTAAAAGTACCGTTTAACGTTGCGAAGACTTCGGAACACTGATAAACATAGTCAAACCAATAATAGCGCGTATTTTGCGCTACGCGCTACAAGAGCGCTAGGTGCCCGATGAGGTTTCAGAGAGTAGCAGTACGCTCACCACCTGTCTATTTTATTCGAACTAGAAAACAAGCACTTTTGGCTCACCCAAATACCACCTGTACTTCAAGTTACGCTGAATGTCAAAATATGCCAAGAAAAAAAAAACATAAATGCCCGGCATGACAGCTGCTGTGGGGAACCCGCTTCGGAAAGGCACGCGTTTTATTTCAACGTTTAACGTGCTCCGTGCTCGTTGAAGTTATTGTCCCTGTAATTTGATAATTGATGAACATCTTCGGCCACAAATGTTAATAATTTAACGGCTCAAGCGAGCACCGAGTTCGGTTTGAGGCGCCCGCAATATGCTCGGGAGTGAGCGACGCGTCGTCTGCTATCGCTGCTCCTTGGACCCCTCGAGAGGGCGCGCGTGTAGTTGTCGCTACCTTTATAAATACAGGGACCTTACTGATAGCACAAGCACGGAACTTCTACTACAGCTGGGCATCCACAATATGCTCGAAGAATTGATAGAGACTCAACAAATCTCGCAACTCGAGAGACTAACCAGGACAGGAACGGGCAGGAGCATCCTGGACAAACTGGAGATATCCTATCCCAAGCAGCACGGCGACAAGACATCCCTCCCCAGCTCGATCAGAGAAAAGCTACAGGTGGCTAGCCTACCTAAGAACGTGCATCCCGAACTCAATCGGGGTCGAAGAGAGAGTAGAGCCAGGTCTTTACTACAAGCATTCGGTAGGGACAAGGAAGCGCTGTTTGTAGATGCAGCAGAATACGCGGATAGACGTGCATTCGCAGTGGCAGTCCTCAATACTGATAAACAATTGGTCAGCTCGTGCAGTGTACGCGGCAAAAACCCTGAGGCAGCGGAAGAAGTGGCGATCGCCCTAGCCATCGTTTGCCCCGGTTGAAGATATATAATAAGTGACTCCCAGGCGGCGGTCATAAATTATGCACAAGGCAGAATTTCACCAGAGGCCGCAGCTATCCTCAAAGCGAACGCGAATTATATCACCTCTGAAGAGACGGAAGAACGAAACATTATATGATTCCCAGCTCATACGTCCCCCCACACCTCCGTACCCAACCTCAATGGAGAGGTCCATCGCGTAGCGCGAGGTCTCACGTTCCGCGCTCGTGTAGAAAGGTCCTCTCCAAGGAATGGAAATCTAGTGGAGGGCTGGACAGAGAGGGACAGAATGACTAGATACTGTGACATCACAAAATTTTATCAAAAATCCAGGTGTATTTATCCACCCCCAAGCCCCAAATTCGACAGGGCCCAATCGGTAGATTGGAGGCAATTACAAACCCAGACCTTCCCCAACCCTGTTAACCTCAGGAGGATATACCCAGATGTCTAGTCAGACGATAACTGCAAATTATGCGGCTGGACTCACGCGTCTCTTAGGCACATTCTCTGGGAATGCGCGGTTATAGGCGATGAAAATGCAGTCTCCTCAGATTAAGCTGCAGCGCGGTGGACGGCCGCGCTGCGCAGCTCAAACCTGCAAGATCAATTGTGGGCCATCCAGCAAGCCCGTGAGACGGCGAGGAGACAGGGTCTCCGGTCCTCCTCGGGGGCGGCCTAGGCCCAGGCCACGAATATGCCGGATTTCGGAATAAAGTTGCTACCACCACCATATACCAGCCTTTATTATGAACACACAAAATGCAGCTTTGTGACACTTTAAAGCTTCTTCACATAATTTACAGTTTCAGGAGAACCATGTTTGCTGGTTTTACGAGCCTAGAAGCCGGAAGCCGTTGTTATCCTTTTATTCTGCTGACACGAATGTAGTTAAAGGGTCTGTAGCACGTATGCAGCTACTTAATTCCTTATAGGGCCCCAAAACCACCTCGGATATTTGTTCAAACATTTCAAGCAAACACGCGCATTGTGTGCAGAATGCCGTCACGATCAACGATGCCACACGTGACAGCGCTACAAGCCGCGGGCGCACCACAAATTCCAAGAAACAATCACGTCTCCTCCGGGCCTTTCCGGCCTCCCTAGTGACCTGTGTGACGTGAACATGTTGAATCTGTGACGCGGTCTTCAGGCAATGCTGCGATTGGTCGAACAAGAGCTTACGACTTCCGGTAGTCTGCAAGCAGCTGCCCGCGCTCGTTGCTGTTCTTCCTCGTGTTGCCTGCGTGCGCGCACTTGCGAATCGGCCGCTGCGGCCCGTAACGCAACTGCCAAATCGCTAGCGTACCAGCATAGTCACGCCTAGCGGGTTGATACGCTACGGGGACTGAATCCGACAGTGTTTTCCGATGGCTTTCACGCATCAGTGCACGGTGCTTGGGCAACAAAAGCACCGACTGGAAAAACGAAAAGACGCGACACGTGTCACCGTACCGGTCCATCAGGTTGGCGATCCTTTGAAGGCGTGCGCGCAACAGAGGGCCCATCCATGCCGGCACGATTCGTAGGAGCACGGGCCGACGGCAACAACAGCGGTTAGCTGAGAAGCACGGAGTTCACGGTATCGCGGCAACCGGAGGTGCCCGTTGTTTCGAAGGCCGCGTCAGCGATGACGATATATCACGTTATAGATTCGGAGGGGCACTCCGCGAGGAAGGCAAAGCAGCTTTGGGAGAGGAGACCCGCCAATGAGCACAGGCTAGCGAAGAAAAGAGTGAAACGACCGATCGCAGCGTCTCGGTCATCAAACGCGTGTAGCTCCGCTATTACGGCACCGTTTCGAAAAATTCTCACGGCTACCTGTTCATTGTCGAACCGCGCACAAATGTCACACCATAACTAAATTTCGACCTCTGGGTGGTTCAGGGGTCTTTTAAAGAAATCCTGGTTTCACTTAACGCAAAAGAGTTGTGAACAACGAGTATCACGCCTGCAATAAATAGCTGGTTACCCCCTCAAGCTCGTCGCAGCTCTCGCCGAGTCAAA
>NC_051180.1:189127097-189221670 GCF_013339695.2 Rhipicephalus sanguineus
TAGTCGCTTCACAATGATCCTGCATGATTTAAAGAAGATTACGTATGATTAGGACAGGGCGAAAAGGTAACCTTGAAACAGAGAAACAGCGAAGAATAAAAAAGGTTTAACTACACACATCAGACGACGCAGAATTATCAGACGACGCAGAAGGCGTACTTAAACCACGCAAAAGAATATAGAAGACAAGAACCTGCCGTAGTTTTCTAGTGGTTATGGTGCTCGACTGCTGACCCGATGGTCGCGGGATCGAATCCCGGCCGCAGCGGCCCCAATTCGATGGAGGCGACGTGCCAGAGGCCCGTGTACATAGATTTAGGTGGCAACAGATGGTCGAAATTTCCGGAGCCCTCCACTACGGCGTCTCTCATAATCATATCGTGGTTTTGGGACGTAAATTCCCACACATTATTATTACAAAAAAAGATGTCATCTGCAGGCAATTACGCATAATATATTCCATGATAAATTTCACACCACAAAAAAAAAAGTCAAAGCAAAAATCAAAGGCAGATACAGGACCAACTAAGTGCAGTAAGGAATGTTTACGAAGTAGAGATGCAGGTCATGCACACGTGAGCCAAAATCTTTAAGTACACAGATGATATCAGTATGCCCATTTCTTACGCAAAGTTGACGGCTGCACAGTTTGATTGCATGTCGACTCGAAATAGGGAATCCAAGCTCAAGTTTGGGCGAGAACGCTCGCGCGGCCGAGCTATGCGTTACGGGATAGACGTTGCCGGCGAAGGCGGTTTGTCGCGGATTTGGCAGCGGCGATGGCTAGGACACGGGCGCGCATGCACTCCTCAATCGGCCCGAGCACTGACAGTCAGCAATAGTTACACTGTGAGCACCACAGATGCAATCCGAGAGCTCTGCACGTGCGCGGAATCGTTGTTGCGAAAGGATACGCGCCGTGGATATTCCCAGTTGCTATAAGAGCAGTGACGACGCTCGACGCTGGGAATGGCTGATGTGTTCGTCGGATGCCACTTGTCACGTTGATTTTTACTGTCCAAAGAAGCCTTCTTTTCGGGTCTCTTGGAAAACAATACCGCTTCCAGCGTTCCTGGAATGATTGGTGCATTGCAGCACGCAACATCCGGCCATGGTGATGGTAGCGAGCGCATTGAACTGGAGGGAAACGAGCACCGACCTAACAACAGCACGCGCGCCACGCACAAGCGACCGGGCGAGGGATTCAAAATGGCGACGATGCTGCTGCCAAGGCCGAGGAGGCGGCACCTGCCCTTTCAAAAGCTGACTCCACTCTAAGCGGGGGCGCGCGCATCGAGGCACTCTAGTCGAGGCTAGTCGAGGCTACGCTCGACAGTTACTGAGCGCGTCCCACATTCGTTCGTTGCATGCCTCATCGCAGGTTTCGCGTAAGGCGTTGCATTTTCGGCACTTGAAATGATGAATGTTCTTTATTGCACACATACCTTATACAAAATTACGCACAACACTATGGTCCCATAGCCGAAGGCTAGTGCAGGTCCCATTGGAAGTATACATAACTGAACTGTAATACTTCTAATTAAAATGAACAGAAGTAAACACTTCAAATTTGTCATTATCATACAAGAAATAATGTTTTTTGCTAACAGTAGTCACTTGAATTCGATTGAAGAAAAAAGGAGAGTACATTAAACAAAGAATTTGGTTATTAGCGGCGCACAGAACTGTAGAATGAAACTTGTAGATGCAAGTATCAAATATAGCTTAATAAAGAGAACAAGGTTATTGCAACGTCTTTCAAAGAAAGCACAAAATACATTAAGGGCAATATATATACATAATGAAAAATTACAACCCACAGTAGCAGTCACGTCAAGCAAAGAAAAACACTTCAAAGTTGTATTTCTTCAGGGATCTGGAAAAGTTCTTGGTATTCTTTATATAATGCGGTATGCCATTCCAAATTTTCACTCCGGTATACTGTAGTAGACGTTTGCTATAGGCGTTTTTTGTGGGAGGTATAATAAAGTTGTTGAAAGTTTGGTTCCTAGTTAGACGTCGGGGGATACACAGTAATGAAATAGGAAATGGTTCATTATTCCTAACGACAGTGTTAATACATGTAGCTAATCTTAGTTCCCGCACATAATCAAATGGTAAGATTTTCAACCTAGAAAACAGTGGTTTGCTACGTTCGTAGTAACGTGAGAAAGTTATCGTGCGTATAGCCCATTTTTGCAGCCGTCGTACTGGCTCAAGATAAGAGTTATACGTCGACCCCCAGGAGTCTACAGAGTACAGAAGGTGGCAGGAAATTAAAGCAAAATACAAAATGCGCGAAATTGTAGTACCAAATATTCCCGAGCTTGCAAAAAGGCGTAACAACTGGAAGCTAGTGTCGAGCTTACTGCATCTATCTGAATGTTCCAATTTAAACAGCTGTCTAGAACAACACAATGGTGAGTAAAAGAATCAGTACATTCCAGGGAGCAAATATTGATGTAGAGTTGTATATCATGCGGATTAGAATTTGTACGGGAGTGGAATAACATATATATATATATATATATATATATATTTTGCATTGATGGTGAGCCTGCTGGCTGCAAACCAATTGGCCAGCTTAGCTAGTTCGATATTCATTTGTTCTTCTATGTCTGACAGATTTTTGCCGGTAATAATTGGGTCAGTATCATCAGCATACAAGCATCTCGGCAGTTGTTAGTACTAGAGGCAAATGATTTATGTGTAGCAAGTAACGAACCTAATACGGGACCTTGCGGCACACCTGTTTGTATGGACTGCAGAGAAGTAGTAAAGTTATTCATAATTACCATCTGTTGTCGACGTTGAAGCTAACTCTGGAAAAAATTTCACATAGTTCTGCGAAAACCATATTTGCATAATTTGTAAAGTAAGATGTCATGGACTACTCTATCGAACGCTTTTTTGAGGTCCAGAAAAACCACTGCGGCAAATTTGTTTTCTTGGATGGCAGTATTTAAAACTTGCCCTAAAGTTAGCACTGCTGTACTTGTAGAGCGCATTGGCCGGAAGCCATATTCGTGCGGACATAACACATATTTGCTCAAAAAGGAAAGCATACGTTTCAAAAAGATTTTTTTCGAAGATATTATTAAGAACACTCAGAACAGAGATCGGGCGGAGCAAGAAACATCAGACCTATCTGCCTCGTTGTATACAGGGGTGACTTTGGCTATCTTGAGTATTGATGAGTATTGACCGGCTTGTAACGAGTGGTTAAATAGGTTACGTAATACTTCTCCAATTAAATCAATGTTCTCTTTTATAACACGCGCTGGAATCTCGTCATGACCCGGCGCTTTGCTAATTACAAGTTTACCCCCAATAAGCAGAATTTTTCATCTCTATGTTGTTTATAACGAAGCTATTTGGTAAGGAAGTTGGTTCATACGGCGCTTTGTTAGGAATAGGCAGCATTTTGGCTAATGAAGGAGCAACATTTGTAAGATAAGTATTGATGTCATTGTCAGGTAGCGTTTTTTCAGCACAAGTATGCCCAATTGCGTCGTTAATTATTTGCCAAGTTATCCGCGAGTTACCGGAAGCTTGCTCAATAAGCTTCGAATACTAGACTTTTTCACATTTACGCGACATGGCTACCGATTTGTTACGAGCAGTTTTATACTCATGTAGTAGATGAGCATTGTGCTTATCGCGTTTCCATTTATGATGCCAGTACTCTTTAGCCTTGAGCGCCCTTAATAAACCTTGGGTCATCCAAGCGCAGATTGGCGCTTCATACGGGCGTCTACGGACGACTTTTTTCGAGTTATGTACGGATTCCGTGATAACATTAATTAGATGAGCAAATTCCTGGTCTACGTCATCATCATAAACCTCGTGTCATCTAAGAGAGCGTAAGAAATTACGAACCTTTAAGGAATCAATTCTATAAGAAGTAATCTTTCTCTGATGATCTTTTATAGGCCCTCCATCCACAGTGACAAAAGTTGGCATGTGATCAGTGACAGGCTCATTAATAACACCTGCTGTTATGTTATTAAGAATATTTGTGAGGACATGGTCCAAAATGGTTGCTGTTGTACTTGTCACTCGAGTAGGCGCAGTGATTAGATTGCGGAAATTATATGACTTTAATATGTAAGCGTAATATTTGTAACTACCACTAAAGGCATGAAGGTTTCTATCCCAAGAACAATAACCCGAGTACGACCATTCCTTGCCAGGGTAGACAGAATACCCCTGAGTTTACCTAAAAAACAGCTGGTATCTGCGTTTGGCGGCCGATGCACCACACCAACAACGACAGATCATTCTATCTTTACAAAAAGTGCTTCTATATATGTCAGGTTGCATGTGAATTCAGATAGTAAAAATAAGCGGAGTCCGTTTTTTACGAAAAAAGCAACGCCTCCACCGCGAGAGTAAGATGCATGTGGCTGAGATATAATTTTATAGCGAGGTATGGTAACTGTTTCTTCCTTTCTCAGCCATGTTTTCTGTAGCTGCTATTACGTATAATGTTTGCCATGCCGCGAGATAGACGAGAGAAGAAGATTAACATTTTTTCTTATGCTGCGTGTATTGCAGTGGAAAATAGTTATATTTCCTTTTCAGGGGCGTAGCCAAGGGGGGGGGGGGGGGTTGGGGGGTTCATCCCCGCCCCCCCGAAATTTTTCAGTTTTGCTTACGTATATATACACCCGCACATACAGCGCACGCACGAACATACATAAAGTATGGTTGAACCCCCCCCCTCCCCGAAAAAAATTTCTGGCTACGCCCCTGTTCCTTTTGGATTAGATGTGCGAGACTCAGCCATAAGAAAGGTTAATTTATTTTATTAAGGTCATCAATACATGACACATGCAGTGCTCGGGAGTTCTCACTTTAAAGCATTAGTATCTTTCCATCGGATACCCATGCAAACCTCCAGTTCTTCTCTCGTTTTACCTGTATGGCTTTACCGAGCAAGACTTTGTTCTCTGCACACAAATGTTCGTTGACATACACCGGCGTGTTATTTTCAAAACCAAGCATTGAAGTGTTAAGGCGGTGCTTTCTAGCTGCTCTCAGAAAGTTGTCTCTGGAATTCCGTGAGAAAAATCGGACGACAGTATTCGGGGGCGTGCCACTTTTCCTGTGAACGCGATGCGCAGCATCAATTTCTTTGTTGGAGTGTTCAACGCGCAAGCATTTAGCGACCTTGTCAATCGTGTCGAGTATGTTTTCGTTTTCCACAAGCGGAACACCCTTCACTTCAACATTGTTCCTTCTTACGTATTGCTTTAGTTCTGTTAGCTCTTTCCTAATTACCTGTATTTCACTGCTCAGTTTCTTATTTGTTTTCAGAGTCTCCAGATTATCTTTCTTCACTTTTGCAAGTTCTTGTCGAAGCGACTGGAGTTGGAGTTTCTCCTTAAATTCTTCAAAACTCTTATTAAAAAAGCCCACTGACATCTCTACTGATGCCAGCTCAACTTTTGTGCCATTGTTCGAGGAACCAAGTTTCTTCATTTCTAACCTGAGATCGTTCATTGCACCAGTAAATTTAGTGGTCATTTCCAGTAACACTTTCACCCCCTCCTTCATGCTGCCAGGGGCTTTATCACCCAAAGCCTTCGTGAAGGTCGCTAACGCATCGGTGTCGGTTTCCTCCACGTCGCTCTTTCCAGCCATGGTAAACGCACAGCACAACGTTAAAATGACAACATCAATAATACACTGAAAACAGCGGATGACACCAGAGCAGGCCCACAGCCAATCTAGTCAAAGGTGTTAGTTCATACATAGGTAATGATAAAGGATGCTTTCGTGCAGCAAAAACAGGACAGCGCTGGCTAGCATGCCCGCGCGGCTTCCGGATCTACTCTGATGCCCGTCCAACTGTGCTGTCCTCTTTTAGAAGGGCTCAGGAAACGCCCCCCTGGCTAGCCTTCGTAAGACGGTGATCCTACCATGCGTTGAAGTGGTGATGTCAGTCGTAGACTTGCGCAGCCGCAGTAGTACACAGCTGCCTATGACAGTTGAATACAGTTTCCCGAGCGTTGCCTGCAGCAAAAACAGGACAGCGTTAGCGAGCGTGCCCGCGCGGCTGCCGGATCTGTTCTCATCCAAGTCGCAGGCAGTCGCTTTTCACTGCTTGCACTGCTCGAGCCATGCGACCGTCGTGCTCGGTGTTGAAAACTGCTTGATGCAATGAAAACATCTTTTCGAAGAAACCCAGTCCGCGTGCTTCGACTGCGAGCGTTACCACGCCCCGCCACCCATTCGTAATCATTGTGCCGACGCAGAGCGCAGAAAAGAGAACTTTCAGGCAACGTATGTATTCTCACGACACAAAACTGAGGCTGAATAAGAAACACCGACCAGGCTTCACCGACTGAGGAACGATTCCTAGTACAGTGGTCAACAAACATGTCTAGAACGACGGAGCGTCGCGCTCGGAAGAGCACGAGCGACATTTGCAGTTCGAAACGGGCCACATCTGAGCATGCGCGGCGCCGATTACATGCCTGCCTTGAAGTTTACGTCCTTGTTTATCGCCGCGGCCGAGATAACTGCTTTGGCCGTCAGAGGCGCTGTAAACTGTATTCTCGGTTTGTGGTATCATATCACACCGAGAACGGCTCCTTTCGTTTTTCTTTTTTTTGTTTTTGCTTCGTTTTTGTTTTGTGCTAAACCGTTCAGAGCGCTTTCGACGGCTAAAGCGTTTGTTGCGTCCGTGGTGATAAACAATGACTGAAAATGCAAGGGAGGCGCATCGTTGGCGCCGCGCAAGCTCAGATGTGGCGTATTTACGACTACAGATGCCTCTCGTGCAGTTTCGAGCACGACGCTCCGTCGTTCTAGACATCAGAGTTGGCCACTGCACATGGTGAAATCGCCGCCTAGCAGCGACGATGCTTCTGAAACGGCGTGGCATGAACTCGTACAGAAAACGGACCACGATGGTGTCACTGCAAAGCGGTTCCTACTCTGTTTTGATCACTTTGAACACCGTGTCCGCTTTGGTATTCTCTGATGCGGACTGAAACGGCACGAACTCAAACGGACTCAAAAAAAACGCCAGGCCCGCGCTAAAACCGCAGCACAGTCACAGCGAAAGCTGGAAGAGCGGCGTTTCTAGAGCCCGTTAAGTTCTCTTGGGGCTACAATACAAGTACACTAGAAAGGTACCCACTACGCCATAAATCACAATTTTTGTGAAGTTTGGAAGCACCTACTAAGCCATTATTCGTCATTCTGCGGAGAAGCGATGCACCAGCTACACGTCTGTAAGGCATTATGTGCACTTTGTTCACACGACGACTGATGACGATGAAGAATTATGGCTCAGCCCTTTGTAATGGGTTGGAATCTTTAAACTGCCCACCAGTTATGTAACTTGCATTGGGTGACGCCCGGTCGCTATTTCCCTCTCCCGTCATGCTGTATAACATACGTTGACGTGGGAAAGAGACGGGGGGGGGGGGGAGCGAAAAACTTTACTGAGACCCCGAGGAAATGGATCATACGCTTATGGGCTTCCTTGGCAACCAATACAAGTGCCCTTGCGAGGAACCCACTAGGCTATAAATCATTGTAATTTTACTGAGACCCAGAGGAAGTGTATCATGCGCTTATGGGCTTCCTTGGCAACCAATCCAAGTGCACTTGCGAGGAACCCACTACGCTATAAATAATTGTAATTTTTGAGATGTAGGCCAGCAGGCACTCTGCCATTTTTTGTCATTCTACGGAGAGCGTTGGTACCTGCTAAACCCATGTAAGGCATTATGCGCACTTTGTTGATGCTGTGCCTGATGATGAAGAATTATGGCAGGGTCCTTTGTAATGGGTTGGAAGCATTCAACAACCTGCTCGTTGCGCAATTCGCATTGTGTGACGCCTGGTTACAGAATTCGCGTTTGTGCTACGCTTGGTGCTTATTTTACTCTTCTACCACGCTATATTGCATATGCTAATGTGGTTCCTTCCCGACATGAAGCCTGTATAGGACCTTTTAGCAAAGCAGTTTCAAGCACCGGTATGGCTCAGAGGTTGAATACTGGGCTCCCACGCAGAGGACCCAGGTTCGAACCTCGTTCCATCCTGGAATTTTTTCTTATTTAATTTTTTCTTATTTCGAGCGATACTGGTTACGGACACCGGCGGCGGCGGCGGCGGCAGCGGCGGCGGCAGCGGCGGCGGCAGCGGCGGCGGCGGCGGCGGACAACTACGGCGCCAAAAACGGCCGGTGAAATGATCTCATAACAGCTTTCGCTGTAAAAGTTTGCTTCAGGTATACCCCGCACATATCCAATGGGGTTTAGGTCGGCTCCCTTTGGAGGCCATGTCAGCTGCTGCACGCCAAGAACACTCAGAACAGCGCCCTCACTCTGATACGCGTGTGTGCGACTTCTACCTTGCTGAAACCAGTAGAATCAGTTCAGAAATGGCCCGTCAAGGGCGTATGGCAAGAAGACGTTTTGAATGATGTTGACGTATGCGTCCGAGTCGAGGGGTCCATAGGCTCTCACCAGAGGACCCAGCCCGCTTCTTATCATGGCACCCCAGACAGCCGCAAAGCAGCGACTGCTGGCGAACACAGCTTGCATGTATGAAGGGACGTATATGATCAGGAAAAATAAGCAGTATAACGATAATTAGGAACATGCATCAACTGTAGCGTGAATAAAAACAATATTTTCAGTGCAGCAAACTTTAGTCGCAAGTGTGAAAAGTTTCCGAACCGTACTAACCACGAGTCTAAGTGAGAGCAGTTGTCAGTAAAATCTAACCACTCCTCAGAAACTCTGAACCGAAGTTCGCGGGACCGAATCCCGGCCGCGGCGGCCGCATTTTCGATGGAGGCGAAAATGTTTGAGGCCCAGGTACTTAGATTTAGGTGCCCGTTAAAGAACCCCAGGCGGTCGAAATTTCCGCAGCCCTCTACTACGGCGTCCCTCATAATCATATCATGGTTTTGGGACGTTAAACCCAAGAAAATATTGCTTCTCAAAAACTTCCAGCTTCACTTGAAGGATTGGTTCATGGGTTCATGCAGTGTATTCATCAGATAGGAGCAGGGAGAGCAGCCTTGTCCTCCTAGTCAACCCTCAGTGTTCTTATTCTGCGTACAAAACGATTAGAGTTTACATACAAATCAGAATAAGAAATTCACACCCTCAACTCGCCCCCCTGAAAACTCGACGCTGCTGGTCCGAGCGCTTCGGAAATGTGGACTGGTCCGAGAATATAACTTCGTACCAATTTTCCATGCTCCACTCCTCCATAGAGTTAGCAAACTCGGGCCGTTTATGGCGCTCTTTTGCCAATAGGTGAGGCTTCTGTGGAATCATGCAGGATCGCAGGCCAATTCCTTTGAGCTGTCTTCTGGTGGTCTTTCCGATACATTCAGCGAAAGTTCCTTGCCGATTTCTCCCGCAGTCATGAGGGGAGTCGGCCACCGACGCAGGTCGGTCTACCTCAGCTCCTGGCATCGGCAAGGCTCCTTTCGTTGTGAAATGCGTGGATGGTGCGAGCTACGGCAGATTTTGAACGGCCAGTCTGGCGGGCTATTCTCTGTGAAACACCTTCCATGAACAAGCGTGCTATCACTCTTCTGTCGTAGGTTAGCAACCTCGGCGGCATGTGGAGCCGGGAAGATTGGGGATGAAGTTACCTAGGTTTCTCTGGATATTAAAGTGCTAGCCAATCAAATCGAGTAACGTTGAAGGTAAATCACTGACCTGGCGTGGTCCATTCTCTGTACGAGTGCATGCCACGCCGTTTAAAAAAGCGCCATTGCCGCTGGCGGCGATTTTACCACGTACTAGGAATCATACCTCTCTCAGTGAAGCCTGGAGAGTGTTTCTTTTTTAGCCTCAGTTTTGTTTCATTACAATAAATACGCTGCCTAAGAATTCTTTCTTTCGCGCTTGTCACGATTGGATTGCGGTGCGCGGTTTTCAAACTAGGCGTTTATGGCAAGCAAGAACAAGGAAATGATCATTGAAAAGATGAAGAATAAAACAGGCGGTGATGTACTTCTCTCCTCAAAGACGCGAGATAAACGCAGCGGGAACTGCGAACAAGTTCCGTTTGAGTAGTCGAGAGACCGCGCGCCGTGCACGACGGTCGCATGGCTCGAGTAGGGCGAGCAGTGAAAAGCGTCTGCACGTGCCAAAGTGTGAAATAGGCAGCGCCTCATTTGAAATCTGCGATGATGCTTGCAAACGAGCGAATATAGGACGCGCATGCGCTCAGTAGTTTTCCAGCGTAGCCTCGAAGCGCGGGCTGCGCCTCCTGGCGTCCCGTAGGCAGCTTTCGAACGGCACTCCAGCATCTCGAAAGATTGTGTCCCTGACTGTACGTTTGTTGCCAATGCGAAATATACTTTGCAAGCTTGCATGAAGTTGCACGTGGTGCACGCGTGGAGGTTTTTGAGCTGTAGTGTCGCTTAAGTAAGGTTGTATATATATATATATATATATATATATATATATATATATATATATATATATATATATATATATATATATATATATATATATATATATATATATATATATATATACTCATTCCTGCAGACGTGTTGCCTTTGGGTAGTATGACAAGGCTTATTGGTCAGCTTCCAGCTTGTAAAGCGATCACGTGCTGCGTGAAACCAGCTCGCAAGAGAAAAAGAAAAGCAAACAGTACGTGTTTCACACTAGCCGTCAAGGCTCCGGGCAGCGCCGAGTATCACTCCAATGATGAACAGAGATACCCTATAAATACCGCCACTGTAGCTAAATTGGCAGACCATAGGGTGCGTTATCAGAAGGTTACAGGTTCGGTCCCTGTTGGCGCCAAGTTGTCTATTCATCCACTTGAAGTTCTTCACATTTGTATCAGAACTACTACAATACAGCTTCAATACACACAAATAACGTCCTCTATACCTTTCTTGAAATGAAGGCAACAATGAAACCAACATGCAGTGATTTACCAACTTGCCCAAAAAGCCACTTTACTCGAGGAAGCACAGAGGGAAGGGAGAGCGTAAAGCATAGCGCAGCCATGTATGGCGTCACGCAGGCAGAACCATGCAAAGCATAGCCGCGTATTACAAGGGGGTGGGAAAGGGAAGTCAGGGTGAGGAGGAGGGAAATGAGAAGGGGAAAGGGGAAAGCAGAGCGCAGTTATGTACGGCGTTAGACAGGCAGAACCAAGGTATATGTAAACTGGTAGCGTAACTTCCGTAGAAGCCCACGTGTCAAGCCGGTGGCTAGTTGTTGCAACAGTCGCCGTCTATGTGAGGAGGGGACAAACAGAATTAAAAAAAAGAAAAAGATGACGTCACGACCGGAAGCGGAAATGACGTCACGTTTTAACGCGATGGGCGCGAAATTATGAAATTTTTTGACAGGGCGCCACTTCTTACTTTTTTTTTTATAGCTGCAAGTTCTTTTTCTTATCACTATGACGGCTCCATAATGGAAGCCTGCAAGATAACGGGAAGACGAAAAAGACAGATTTGATAAATAAGGTGTATTTTATTGGCGAAATATTGCAGTTGAACAGGATATTACCCCAAAATATATAACACAGAAATCAGAAGTAGCATAACAATTCAACGTGCACACAAACCTTGCACACGTGTTGCTCTTGCATCCGTAGACAGCGCAGCGTTTCTTCGCGTAGCGTGGCGGACTCATCGTCCCGAAGGGCGACAGCACGCCGGCCGTGCGCTGGCAAAACACAGTCACTGAAACGGTTCCCGATGGCTGCGATGGGCTATATTACCTTCTGCCAAGTACCACGACTAGAAAACAACGCTTATGCGAGGAAATCACCTACGGACGACAGGCACAAACCTACTGCGCAAAAACGAGCGACGCCATTCGCATCTGAAAATGCGCAAAACCGTTGGCCCATGTTACCAGACTGCCTGCATGTGCCCGCTGTTTCTGAAAATAAACGAAAAAAATTGGCCACTCAACCACATACCCAAGACTAAAGTTTGATTAAAGTAATCTACTAATTTAATTCGTGACAAATAAAATTAAAACTAATGAAAATAAACGTTTAATTTATTTCTTGTTTTCAATATTTGACCCCCCCTCACCTAGTAGCGCTTTAATCGTCACGCGGGTGTTGATGTTTGTCGCAATAGGTTTCCGACCACTTTTCGTTTCGACTTTCGTGACCTATTTAGATTGACCTTGGGCAGAACCATGTATAGCACAGCCACTTGTAGCATAGCCATGTATAGCAAGGTGGCAGGGAAAGAGAAGTGAGGAGCCAGGAGAGGAGGAAGGGAGTATGCTCTCATCATATACTGTCATCTCATGTCGTAGCTTGGCGTCACGCAGGCACAACCGTGTATAGCATGGCCATGTATAGTGTGGTGTCGTAAAGGTGCGGGAAAGGGAAGTGGGGGTGAGGAGGGGAGAGGGTGGACCACAATATAGCCGTGTATTGTATACTATAGTAATAAGACGTAGCAGTCAAATGAGGATGAATAGGAGTGATGTGAGAGAGAGTGGGAGGGAAAGGACGAGGGGAGAGGGCACCACTGCATCACAAATGAAGTTTCTCTTTCACGCCATGGAGGCCTCGCAGACTGCAGGGTTGGAACGCCAGGGCGCGCTTGCCCGTGAACGCGAGCATTGCTGAAGAAACGCAGATTCTTCAGCTGCGCTAGTAGGCTGCGTTCGTCCTGTCTAGTTCTACTATGTAGTCTCGTCCCAAGCGCAGTTCAAGTTCACTTGATAATGTATTTCCAACTAGCCCCTCAACACACGCTTCCTGAGTTCGTCACTAATGGACAGGCGAATGACTGCTCCGCACTTCCTATAGCTTTCACGTTGAGTGCAACTGCATTTCTTTGCTTTACATCTTGTATAAACTAATCAGGAGCTCCAAGAAGGTTGGTTTATGGGATTTTACCTCCCAAAGCGACTAAGGCTATGAGAGACGCCCTAACGAAGTGCCCCGGATAATTTACACCACCTGGGACGCTTTAAATTGCACTGCCTTCGTACAGTACACGTGCATCTAGGATTTCGCTTCCCTAACAAGAGCTCCAAATAGCGAGTGTTTTGCTTGTCAAATTACAATGTGTCCTATTTGAATAACACCTGCGGTGGTAACCGCACACCTGCAGAATTTAAAACGAAGTTTCTAAGCCTATAGGTAAACTAGTGCAAAGTTAGAGGCTATTATATGCCGTGGTTTTTACATCATCTGTACTTTGCCCTCATGCAGTGGAATATACGCTGTAGCGTTTGCTAGTCTAGGACACTACAAATAAATCTAATGCGAATAGAGTGATACACCGAAGCGCGCTATTCGTGGCATTGAGAACCGCGGATACTTTGCACTGACATCTTCTGAAAACACACGGTACTATATATTTACCAACACTTTGTTCTGCAGCTTGCTACGTATACGTATCATAAAGGAGCTATATGTATAGTTTCTAATTTAATGTTTCTGCAATAACAGGCAAGATAATCTAAAGCACAGCATTTTAACTCAAGTATTAGTCCCAAACTTTCTAAACAAACGTGTGTGCAGTTCATGTTTTCAAAAATTGAAAATCGCATCAAGATTTAAAGAATGATATAAAGTTGAGCGATATACTTACATGTTATCAAATGTCTTCTGATGAAAAGTTCCTGTAACCACTTTGTTGAAACGTGCGTTCTTAGTAATTTTTTTCATCAAAAGATATATAGCGTTTTCCTGTTTATCGAACAATTTCATTCACTCTGTTCCCTCTGCGCTTGCCGCTTACAAGATCACATGTTTTGATATTCTTGTACTGTGTGTGACTGCTTAGATCCCGTTCTCGCTGCGGAAGCCAAACAAACAATGACTGCCTTTGTTGTTTTTAGTTTGCATGTATGCTGCATCAGGGGCGTAGCCAAGGGGGGGGGGTTGGGGGGGTTCAAACCCCCCCCGAAATTTTTCAGTTTTGCTTGGGTATATAGGCACGCACTCATACAAACGCACGCACGAACATACATAAAGTATGGTTGAACCCCCCCCCGAAAAAAATTTCTGGCTACGCCCCTGTGCTGCATACTCGTTCAACAGTGTACAAGTTGCAGGTCCTATTTCAGGTACCAGATTTCTACTTTTAGCCTTGCTATCCTATATACGCTATCTGCATGTCTAAAACAATTGGAAACAGCAATTATATAAAATGGTCGCGTGCATGAATGAATGAGAAGCGCAACCAATGCCAGGCTATACATTAATTAGATAGGACAGTACATTGTGCACAAAGCCTTACAAAACCTTTGGATGGGATTGTAACGATACGCTAAACTCCTTTTTTTTATTTCTGTGTCATATTTTTGAGACCTAAAATAATTCATACATCCATGCAACCACTAAGCGCTGTGTGAATGCAGGAACACTTCCAGAACGACTGCGACTACCATGAGGTATCGTGTCAGAAATGCGGCAGCGCTGTGCCACAGATGAGAATTCTGGAGCACTCTCTCGGCTCTTGCGTGGAAGGAACGATCTCCGCTATTCCGAACGAGAACAAATCCGTGCTCGAAGATCTTCGCAAGGTCAGGCAGTCACTCGACGGTGCATTAGAACGGCTCTCGCAGAAGAAGGTGGCCGTCCAGGACAGGATCAACGGACTCGTCGAATGCCTGGAAGGATATACGAGCCAGATAAAAACTCTCCAGGTAAGTAACCATAGAAAACCTTGAACTACAAGTTACAAGCGAGGTGCATGTCCTTAGTTCCTGGCGAATGCATCATTCAGTAAAACTTGCAAATATTGCATACAGCAGCGAAGCAGGATGCTCTTATCTTATTACTCATGACAGTTTATCAGATCAATAATTTTGTATTAAGAAGCATACCAGCCAGCCTCTTCGTTCCACTAATGTGCTCGCATACGTACTGGCACGAGGCAACTGGTACACCGCGCTGCAAGTGCTCGCTGCATAAAACCGTCGTCTTTATGAAGGGGTACAAAGGTGCGCCTGTGATATGTCCACGAAGCCCACATGTGCCGCCGCGATATATGGAACGAAAAGGCGAGTTCTGGAGCGTCGTCATTTCAATACTCGTGGATAACTTTTCTTGGCAATGAAGGGAAAGCTACGGGGCGGAGCGTCTGCACATGTACTGCTACGCGAAGTAGTCCGATTTGGCGCGCGTCTCGTAACGCCGTGGAAAGTGATGGCTAGCGTTGCATTTCGACGCAAACGCTGCTTAGCGTCTAAGGTACGGGTAAAAGGCGCGACTTTTTCACGCACGCAAAAAGACAAAGTGACGACGTAGAAAGTAAAAGAATACAAATATTTCGCTTGTGAGCGCTGCGTTTCGTCTCAAAAAGCTACATGTACAAAATGAAGGAGTATTTTATATATCTCGCGCAGAAAATACGGACGCAATTGTGGGACTACATTAGCGGTAGGATACGTGCATTGTGGCTCTGTAGCCTTCGCTTCATTGCCAAGTTGTCCGCGAGTATAGTGCATGCACCACTTCAAAAATGGTTTGCGTTACGATTGCCCCAAATGCTTCCGAAGCTTCAACAATCTTTATCGAGAACAATCCTTGCTTGCTGAATTCTGCAACAAATAGTGAACATCAAAGAGAAAGCGCAAAAAAACGCTTTCGTAAAGCACTTATTGTCACCACTATTATTATTATTATTATTATTATTATTATTATTATTATTATTATTATTATTATTATTATTATTATTATTATTATTGTTGTTGTTGTTGTTGTTGTTGTTATTATTATACCTCGCGAAGGAAATGAATTTGTTTTTATTTATTTATTTATTCATTCATTCACTCCTCCTTCTGGTCATGTGATCTGCGTGGCGTCTACTACTACGATGACGTCACAGGGTAAAAGAAGACAGCTTCGCAGTAAAAGCTTTGTTCATGGGTGCGCACCACCGCAACCTACCATTCAAGCACATTGTTCAAATCTGTAGCACGTACTGCATTGATAAAATCTGAAACGCTCTTTCCGCGCAGCCATTTAAGAATATCTCGTAGTAATATAGCCGCTATCGATAATAATGATAATTGTTGGGGTTTTACGACCGAAAAACACGATGTGATTACGAGCGACGTCGTAGTGTAGGGCTTCAGAAAATTCGACTACCTCGGGTTCTTAACATGCACCTAAATCTAAGTACACGGGCTTCTAGCATTTCTTCTCCGTCGAAAAAGGCTACCACGTAGTTTGCTTAAAGCGTTATGCAGAGACGCTTTTAGATGGCAGAGAGATTTACAGCTCCTACGTGTTTTCTCATCACAGAACAGCTTTAGTGGAGCTGCGAAAGGAGGCCAAGAAGTTGCATTAAGTGTGATTTCGTCTTTTTACTACCAAGTGCTTTGCACTACGAGTGTCAAATATAAACAGAGGGTTGCATTAATCAGTAATACGCTTACAAACGGAAAATGTTCCGCAGTTATGAGGTTAACAAAGTATTATGATAATTGTAGTGACATGGAGGGGTGGTAAATTTGCACGTAAATGTTTCCACAAACCTGAGAATGCAATTTTGCGTTCCCCAATCAGAGAGGTGATGAGAAAGACGTGCGACATAGATCTGGCGCATAGCAGTAGAAAGAAATTTTGAACAAATATAGAAGAAAAACAAGCATATACAGGGTGTTTTTAGACAATGGAGATTTTTTATTAAAATGCTATGATAGTGAGGCCCCTGTCGTCTTCACAGACGGACTCTACGCCAAGGCGGAAAAACTTGCCACCAGTAATTAAAAATCAATGATTAACATCTTATTTATGACCTTTAGGGCCGTTGTTTATATTGAAGATCTGTAGGGCGTGGCAATTTGACACGTCAATTTTTTAAATCACTAAGACGCACGTAATTTTAGATAATAGTCACCGAAATTGAAGCCCCGATCGACGCGATACGGAAACTGAGCGCACCGTGCGTGCAGGTAATCCGTCCGCCCGGTAGCGTCAGACCGGATGTTCACGTCACATTTTTTTTTATTGCAATAGCAATTATATGGAGTCTCGGCTGGTTTTTGTCCGTCCCCGTCGTCGCCGTCATGCACCGTATATTGTCACGTGGTCGTGACGTCGACGAACACAGCAGTCGGCGTTTGTAGGATGAAACTGTTTATTTGGCCGAACTTGTGGCCGGAAAATGAGAACTAAAACTACAGCAATGCACGCTGTACAATGATAGCGGCGAACAGGGCGTCGTCCGTCGATCAACTGACAAGCGATCAAGCGCGTCGGCTTTTATACAGGCGCTATTGAACTTTCCAGCAATATCGCTGGTGGCGTCGTTATCTCTAGACAAAACTGGAACATTCGCGTGCGGGGCGCAATCTTAACAAACCGATCTACTACAATCGCGACGCTTCTAGAACACTACTTCGCGGACAGCGTCGAGCGTTGATAACCGTCCCTGCCGGTCAAGCCCGAATACATCAAAACAAGACAAGAAGTGGGCGTGGCATTGCCCCTCTCTGAAAAAGCATCGTCCCGATGCTTATGAAAGAACATAGAAGAGAAAAAAATAAAACAAAACAAGTGCATACACAAATAAATTACAATAATGAAGGAAAAAATAGAGTCCCCAGGCTCGCTAACGCGCAAAAAACGGCTTAAGGCGCACGACATGCACGACTTCAGGTCGCGCACGGCGCTGCTGAGAGTTCGTAATGCCGTCAGGGGCAACCTCATGGTCGAGTGCGCCGAGGCGTCGAAGTACCCTGTACGGTCCGAAGTATCGTCGAAGAACCTTCTCACTAAGTCCTCGTCGGCGTATTGGC
This sequence comes from Rhipicephalus sanguineus, assembly GCF_013339695.2. Classification (NCBI taxonomy): domain Eukaryota; kingdom Metazoa; phylum Arthropoda; class Arachnida; order Ixodida; family Ixodidae; genus Rhipicephalus; species Rhipicephalus sanguineus. The sequence continues at coordinate 189,144,845 of NC_051180.1, forward strand.
GTCCATACCCATACACGGTCACCGGGTTGGTATTCCATGTGGCGCCGTCGAAGGTTGTAACGGCGGCTGTCAGTCGTCTGCTGGTTCTTTATCCGTAGGCGGGCGAGCTGTCGTGCTTCTTCGGCGCACTGTAGGTAGGTGGTCACGTCGATGTTTTCCTCGACGGTCACGTTTGGTAGCATGGCGTCGAGCGTCGTTGCCGGGCTCCGTCCGTAGACCAACTTGTATGGCGTCATCTGCGTCGTTTCCTGTACGGCCGTGTTGTACGCGAAGGTCACGTACGGAAGGATGGCGTCCCACGTCTTGTGTTCGACGTCGACGTACATGGCCAGCATGTCGTCGATGGTCTTATTTAGACGCTCGGTGAGGCCGTTGGTCTGTGGGTGGTACGCGGTGGTGCGGCGATGGCTTGTGTGGCTGTATTCCAAGATCGCCTGAGTTAGGTCAGCCGTGAACGCCGTACCTCTGTCGGTGATGAGAACCTCTGGGGCGCCGTGTCGAAGGACGATGCTCTCAACGAAGAACTTGGCTACCTCAGCGGCACTGCCTTTGGGCAGGGCTTTTGTTTCGGCGTAGCGGGTGAGGTAGTCGGTAGCCGCGACGATCCATTTATTTCCGCAAGTCGACGTTGGGAACGGCCCCAGGAGGTCCATCCCGATCTGCTGGAATGGTCGCCGAGGAGGCTCGATCGGCTGAAGGAAGCCTGCTGGTCTTGTGGGCGGTGTCTTCCATCGCTGACAGTCTCGGCACGTCCTTACGTAGCGAGTGACGTCGGCGGCAAGGCGCGGCCAGTAGTACTTTTCGTGTACTCGTGCGAGCGTTCGGGAAAGTCCGAGGTGTCCAGCCGTCGGGTCGTCGTGCAGGGCATGCAAAATTTCTCGTCGCAGTCCCGAAGGTACAACGATAAGGTAGCTGACTCGGGCCGGAGAGAAGTTCTTTACGAGGACGTTGTTTTTCAAAGAAAATGATGCCAATCCTCGCCTGAATACTTTTGGGACAACGATGGTCCTGCCCTCCAGGTATTCCACTAGACCCTTCAGTTCAGGGTCTGCTTGCTGTCGTTCGGCGAAGTCTTCGGTACTTATGGCTCCCAAGAAGCTGTCATCATCCTGGTCGTCGGGCATTGGTGGGTCGACGGGGGCACGAGACAAGCAGTCGGCGTCGGAGTGTTTCCTTCCGGACTTGTACACGACAGTAATGTCAAATTCTTGAAGTCTCAGGCTCCACCGTGCGAGGCGACCTGAAGGGTCCTTCAAGTTAGCTAGCCAACACAAGGCGTGATGGTCGCTCACAACTTTGAAGGGCCTGCCGTAGAGATAGGGGCGAAACTTTGACGTAGCCCAGATGATGGCGAGGCACTCCTTTCTGTTGTGGAATAGTTGACCTCTGCTTTAGACAGCGACCGGCTAGCATAACTGATAACCCTTTCCAGTCCGCCCGCCCGCTGCACAAGGACGGCGCCGAGTCCTATGCTGCTTGCATCGGTGTGAATCTCCGTATCGGCGTATTCGTCGAAATGCGCAAGTATCGGAGGTGTCTGCAGGCGTCGTTTCAGTTCATGAAATGCTTCGACTTGCGCTGTTTGCCACCTGAATTCGACGTCGGTCTTCGTGAGCTGCGTTAGTGGCTCGGCGATCCGTGAAAAGTCTTTGACAAAGCTCTGTAATAGGCGCACAAGCCGAGAAATCGGCGCACGGCCTTCTTGTCGGTGGGTGGCGGGAAAGCGGCGATGGCAGCTGTTTTCTGCGGGTCTGGGAACACTCCAGTCTTGCTGATCACGTGACCCAGAAACAAGAGCTCATCGTACGCGAAGCGGCACTTTTCTGGCTTCAGGGTGAGCCCGGAGTTCTTGATTGCTTGAACTACGGATTGAAGTCGCTGGAGGTGTTCGTCGAAGTTCGAGGAATACACGACGTCGTCCAAGTAAACAAGGCAAGTGTGCCACTTCAAGCCAGCTAATACAGTATCCATGACTCGTTGGAAAGTCGCAGGTGCCGAGCAAAGACCGAAGGGCATGACCTTGAACTCGAACAGGCCGTCCGGCGTTATAAAGGCGGTCTTTTCTCGGTCTCTCTCGTCGACTTCAATTTGCCAGTAGCCGGTCTTGAGGTCCATCGACGAAAAGTAATTCGCGTTGTGGAGTCGATCCAGGGTGTCGTGTATCCGTGGGAGAGGGTATACGTCCTTCTTTGTGATTTTGTTCAGGCGACGATAATCGACGCAGAAACGTAGGGTCCCATCCTTCTTCTTCACTAACACCACGGGAGACGCCCACGGGCTGTTGGACGGCTGGATGATGTCGTCGCGTAGCATTTCATCGACTTGTTTCTTAACGGCCTCCCGTTCCCGCGTCGAAACCCGGTAGGAACTCTGACGGAGTGGTCGAGCATTTTCTTCTGTTATGATGCGGTGCTTAGCAAGGGGCGTTTGTCGGACCCGCGACGACGACGAGAAACAGTCCCTGTATTCCTGCAGAAGGCGTCGGAGCTGTTCCTGTTGGCGAGCGGGAAGACTTGGGTTTACGTCGAAGGGTGGCTCAAGGATCGTCGTCGTAGCTTCGTCAGAATCTGAAAAGGCAAACGCATCGCTGACGGCCAAGATTTCTTCGATGTATGCAATCGTCGTGCCCCTGCTCAGGTGTCTGTATTCCTGGCTGAAATTCGTTAGCATCACGCTTCCTTTCCCTTCATACAGCCGAGCAATGCCTCTTGCGACGCAAATATCACGGTCTAGCAGCAAACCCTGATCGCTCTCGATGATACCTTCGATGCATTCAGCCGTTTCGGTGCCGACGGAAATTATGATGCTGGATCTAGGAGGAATGGTGACTTGATCCTCGAGCACGTTCAGGGCATGTTGACATGGGTTCGTATCCGGTGGTGTCGCTTTCTCCGACGATAGGGTTATCGACTTGGTTCTTAAGTGGATGACGGCGCCGTGGTCAATTAGGAAGTCCATTCCAAGTATCACATCCCTGGAGCAGTTTTGTAGGATTACAAAGCTCGCAGGATAAGTCCGGTTGTTGATAGTGACTCTCGCCGTGCAGACACCAATCGGCGTTATTAGATGGCCTCCAGCGGCACGGATCTCGGGGCCTTCCCAAGCAGTCCTAACTTTCTTCAACTTTGCTGCGAACGGCCCACTGATGACGGAATAGTCGGCTCCAGTATCGACGAGAGCGGTGACGTTGTGGCCGTCGATCAGAACGTCGAGGTCGCTAGTCCGCCGTCTTGCGTTGCGGTTACGTCGCGGCGTCGGGTCACGGCTACGTCGGTTTGCACCGCTGCTTCCGCGTTGCGTCGTCAGGTCTGCTTCCGGTCGCAAAGTTTCGTCTTCGGTATGTCGACGTCGTTCGGCGTGCGGCGGGGGCTCGGAACTTCGTCGCGGTGTCGTCGTCGACGGCGGAGGATCTTCAGCATTTCGTCGTTCAGCAACCGCACCTCCATCGGTTGCTGCCCTTAGTTTTCCGGATACGGGCTAGGCGACCGGCCCCGGTTTGGGCCAGTGTACTGCCGGTGGTGCGGTGACATGTAGCGGCCGGGCGACGGTGAGCGGGAAGGTCGTCGTTCTTGCCACTGTGTGCCTGTGAGGTAGTCGTCGATGTCGCGAGGCCGTTCGCCTGGCTGCGGGCGCGGCGCGTTGACGGGGAATCCGCGTGGCCCCATCTGACGGTACTGGCAGCGGCGGTACGTGTGGCCGGCCTCCCCGCAGTGGTAGCAGAGCGGGCGGTTGTCTGGGGCACGCCAGACATTGGTCTTCCTCGGGGTGTAGCGCTGGCCGACAGGTGGGCGGTAGGGCGTCGGTGGCGGCGGCGGCGTCTGGCCGACAGGTGGACGGTAGGGCGTCGCTGGCGGCGTCTGGCGATGGTACTGCGGCGGTGTGTCGTCTTGGCGTGGGCGTGGAGGAGGAGCATGACGGCGGGCTGCAGCAGCATAGCTCATAGCTTGCGGCTGCGTCTCTGCTAGCTGAGGCGCACCGAGTGAATGCTGGATCTCCTGGCGCACGACGTCGGCGATGGAATCCACTTGAGGTTGTGACGAAGGTAGAATTTTTCGCAGCTCCTCTTGCACGATTGCTCGAATCGTCTCACGCAGGTCGGCGGATCCTAGTGCTTGAACTTCGGCGTAGCTTGTGGTCGAGAAGCTGCGGTTGTATTGCCGTGTTCGCATCTCAAGCGTTTTCTCGATTGTTGTTGCTTCGGAGACAAATTCTTCGACGGTATTCGGCGGATTCCTCATAAGTCCAGCGAAGAGCTGTTCCTTTACTCCTCGCATGAGGAAGCGGACTTTCTTGTCCTCGGGCATGGCAGGGTCAGCGTGGCGAAATAGCCGGGTCATTTCCTCTGCAAAGATGGCCACGCTTTCATTTGGAAGTTGGACCCGTGTCTCCAGCAAGGCTGCGGCCCTTTCCTTTCGGACGACGCTTGTGAACGTCTCCAGGAAAGCGCTGCGAAAGGCGTCCCAGGTTCGAAGAGTGGACTCCCAATTCTCGAACCAGGTCCTTGCTGCATCTTCCCGGTAAAAGTAGACGTGACGCAGCTTGTCCTCAGAGTCCCAGTTGTTGAACGCTGAGACCCTTTCGAAGGTCTCGAGCCAGGTTTCCGGGTCTTCGAATGACGACCCGCGGAAAGTTGGCGGCTCCTTGGGCTGCCGGAGAAGTATCGGCGCAGGCTGCACGGGGTCGGTCATCGTCGCTGTGGTCGGTGTTGGGACCTGGGGCTGCCTGGTGTTTTCGGGAAGGAGCCCGTACTCTGGCTGCAGTCCCTTCTGCCTGCGGCTTGTTCGACGATCCGGGTTTTCCTTGCCGTCGTCCTCCTCGCGGCTTGGGCTTGGGTCAGCGCTTCGCGGGGGCGTCCGGATCATGGAAGAAGCAGCACATCCACCAGATGTCACGTGGTCGTGACGTCGACGAACACAGCAGTCGGCGTTTGTAGGATGAAACTGTTTATTTGGCCGAACTTGTGGCCGGAAAATGAGAACTAGAACTACAGCAATGCACGCTGTACAATGATAGCGGCGAACAGGGCGTCGTCCGTCGATCAACTGACAAGCGATCAAGCGCGTCGGCTTTTATACAGGCGCTCTCGAACTTTCCAGCAATATCGCTGGTGGCGTCGTTATCTCTAGACAAAACTGGAACATTCGCGTGCGGGGCGCAATCTTAACAAACCGACCTACTACAATCGCGACGCTTCTAGAACACTACTTCGCGGACAGCGTCGAGCGTTGATAACCGTCCCTGCCGGTCAAGCCCGAATACATCAAAACAAGACAAGAAGTGGGCGTGGCAATATGTATAAGTATGTAGATATATATAAACGCCCCAAAGAAATAATTCAGAAAAATGCTTCCGAAGCGCGGAATCGAACCAGGGACCTCACGGTCGGCAGCGCGTAGCGCTGGCCACTGCGCCACAGAACGCAGATCGTCCACGTCGCTAACGGCGAGCGTTAAGGGGTATTCAGACGGAGGAGAAATGCTCGGGGGGTAAAGGCGGAGCCTAGTGACGTCAGCTCGCGAAAAAAAGTCTCCACAAATGCCCCCCACTCACACGGACGAGGCAAACGGAGGGGGAGACCAGTGTTACTAGACTACTCTGGTGGCTTGCACCACCCGTTTGACGAGCTGCTGACGACGAGCTGCAGACGAACATCCAGCTGCAGACTGGACACCCACTGCCGCTCTCTGCAGGAGCAAGTGCAACAATGTGGCCAAACAAGAGCCCGAAATTCCGCCACATCCCCCACCGCAGGGGGATCGTTTGTCCTTTCGGGGAAAACGTCCCCGTCTCCTCCGAGGAGGCGCGGGGGGGTCACGCCCACTCGCTAATCCGTGACGTCGCGGTCACGTGATACGCAATCCCCCCATCTCCCCCGAGCATTCCTCCCCCGTCTGAATACCACTTTATATACACACCCTTTACCGCTGGCCGGACTCAGAGACGGCAGGCGCCTATAAGCGTTTCTTCATTTCCAGCGAGATGGCGCGAGGAGGGCGCTGGACGTAAAGTCCCTGGATATTTTTGGGAAAGTACAGTCTTTCTTTTAACCGAGCCGCCACGCCGAGCACCCTCCTGTCCCGCCTTCCACTTCCCCGCTTCACAGGCCGTCGCCTAGGAAACCGCGCGTTATCTGCGTGACATAGCATTCTTGATAGGAAAGTGGCGCGAGCCGGGTTATAGGGCCGGCGCCCGCACGGTGGTCGTTTGGGAAATGAGATAGATACGGTTTGGACACTTGGGAGAGGAGGGTTGGACACTTGGGAGAGGATATGGAGGAGAGTGTCGCTACTTTCTATATATCAAGGGACTTTAGCTGGACGAGGAGCACGCCGATGCTCTTTGCCCGACAAAGCGTGGTGGCCTTCGTGCGCTTATCTCAAGGAAAGAAGGGGGCGGGCGCGGGGTAGAGCGGGGGTTGTATGTCTTGTTCTTTCCCCAAGATGTCCGCGCTGAAGTCGCAGAGCGTACGACGGCCACTTCGCTCGCTCCAGCGGCCGCGTTTGCGGAAGGAGCGCGCTGTTCAAACAGAAATAAGTAACAACTGCGAGGTTTAGTTCGCGCTCGTCCTGTGTATACCTGTTCGTTTGTTTCGTGCGTCCTGCTTATGTTTCAGCAGTGCGCTTCAAGTATGGAGCTGTGATGCATGATAGTTCGCGTTCGTCTTGTGTGCGTTCTTTTTGAGTGTCCTTTGGGCTCGAGCGACGCGCTGACAATTTAGAGCTGCTTTCCGTTTTTCTCGTTACATTCCAATTTGTTGCTATCACATTCATTGCTTCGCCGTTGCGGCGAAACTGTGACTTTTTTTAAAAGGCATGTCGCAGCAGAATATGGTCTGCAAGAACGGCAAGTCGTCTCAAGCACCCAATTAACCGCTTATTCATTTTTTTCGTGTACAGTGCTTTATCCATTTTTTGGCGCCGTAGCCAAGAAAACTTCAATTTCCACATTTTTTTTTTCACTGTCCACCTTAAAACTATAGGCGGCAGCCACTGCTGCGCTACTTCTCGCAGACAAGCGCACACGTTCTTTGCACTTCTTTGGAGTTTAAGAAAGAAACGGATACGCGCTACACACCAAACGCAAAGAAACGGTGCATTTTGGGTACTTGGGACGACTTGCCGTTTTTGCAGAACGTGTTCTGCTGCAACGCGCTTTTTTTTCAAAAATTGTCACGTGAGCTTCCGGTCTGAAGTGACTGGGTGACGAATTGCCTGCGCACCGTGTGCGCTCAGTTTCGGTGTCGCCTCGATCGGGGTCTTGATTTTTGGTGAATATTCTCTCAAATTACTTGCGTTTTTTCGCGATTTAAAAAAAATGGGCTTGACAAAATCTCACGTCCTACAACTCTTTCATACAAACAACTTCCCCTGAATTTGATAATTAAAAAGTTCACTGACAAATTTTTCTTAATTACTCATTGAAATGCAACTTTAGGTGCTCAAAGTTGTCCAGCCTCGGCGTAGAGTTAGTTTGCGAAGACGACAGGGGCCTGACTATCATAGAAGTTAAAAATCTGTCTTGTCTAAAAAAGCACACACACTTACGAAATGTGTGATAGGCCAAAGTAGAGTGCACTATAAAGGCTTCTAGTACACTCTAGCCAAAAGAATGTTAGAAATCTGCAAATGTTGCCAGAAACAAACCAATGCTTCCCAGCTCCTAGTTTAAACGTAACAGTGTATACCTTGTCGCAACAGCAGGTCTTCATGGGTTTTTTATGCGTGCATTAATGATCTGCAACAACGCAACATAATATTGCCATGCCCGCTTCTTGTTTTATTTTGATGTATTCGGATTTGACCCGCAAGGACGGTTAGCCACGCTCGACACTGACCGCGCCGCAGTGTTCGAGAAGCTTCGCGAATGTAGTAGATCATTTTGTTAACCTTGCGCGCAGGACACGAATAGTAAGCTGATTCCAGAGCTTGCGCGACCACCAGTGATGAGGTTGGAAAGTTCTATGCGTGATGTATAAAAGGCGGCGCGTCCCAGCCACGAGCAGTTTATCGACGGCCGACGCTTTGTTCTCCGCTATCAGGATACAGTGTGTATTGCTGTAGTTTGACTTTTCGTTTCCCGGCCACAATTTCGGCCAAATAAAAAGTTTAATCTTGGACACGCCGACTGCTACCATCGCCGACGTCACGACCACGGGACAATATTTTGTGGCACCTCAATTACATTGTTAGGTCGAAAGGGAAAGCACATCTGAAGGGTTTAGCGCAGAATTATGAAGACGGGACAAGTAGGGAGAACACGTACACAGGCGCCAATACTGTTCTCAAGACAGATTGGGTAAGCGCTAAATTAGTAGTGAATTCGCCGCTACCGACATTCTAAAAAGAATGGCACATTTCGCCTGTATATTTTTTTTGACACTCGTATCTGCAACAACATAATTAAACCACTACAGTTGGACTGAAATAGGTACAAAACATGTCCACATTCTTGTGGACACAAGTCCACAAAATTTATAGGTTGTGATGGCCGCAGAACGATGATCGCGAAAATAAATGGAAAAAATCCGGCAGATCTCACGCTCTGTGGGAATCAATTCCACGCAAAGTAGTCGACGTCTCGAAGCCTATGTCGGAATTTTTGCTTTGAGCCAAGCGTTACTAGGTGTATCGACGTCTTTGTGCAAATTGAGTAGTTCGCAGATCATGTCCTCACCAGGCACGCCGACCACACTGGCGCATGAAGGGTGGCTCTTGGTATGACGTTAGGTCCTTACTCACGTTACAGAAGAGACGTCGCGCCTATAGCGACAAAGTGCACGCTACGGTGCGATGATGCGCGTATGAAAACTAGCTGTCGTAGGCATATTCATGGAACTCGGGACTATAGCTTCCAGAGTTGTAGGTGTACATGTATGATGTTTATTACATTGATATAAAAGCGAAAAGCCAACACTACAACCACAATTGGCTTTGTCCTGACGTTATTCTGCCACGGGAATTCTTGCAGAAGCAGTTTGAAGCACTGGCGTTGCTTCGTGGCAAAATACTTGACTGCCGTGCAGAAGGCCTGGGTTCGATTCTGGCTTGAGCAGAGATTTTATTATTTGCTTTCAGCGGCGTTGTCAACGGGACAAATACGCCGCTGATGCCCGCACCGCATTTTGTGTGACACGGGCTCTTTATGATACTGTTGGGTTAGGACTTCCGATGTCTCGGTTGATATAGACAATACATCCGGCCGCGGTATGCGGGAATGTGCCACACGTGACTGGCGGAAAGTGTATCATGACCTACCCGACAGGGAAGTCAAGTTATTCATGTCAAGACCTGCGAATCGTGTTCGTCATACACTCACGTCCTCACATGCCAATTTTCGTATAAACAAATTTAAGGAAACGATCACGGGAGCACAAAGACGTAGGCAGATAGATAGATAGATAGATAGATAGATAGATAGATAGATAGATAGATAGATAGATAGATAGATAGATAGATAGGTAGGTAGGTAGGTAGGTAGGTAGGTAGATAGATAGATAGATAGATAGATAGATAGATAGATAGATAGATAGATAGATAGATAGATAGATAGATAGATAGATAGATAGATAGATAGACAGACAGACAGACAGACAGACAGACAGACAGACAGACAGACAGACAGACAGACAGACAGACAGACAGACAGACAGACAGACAGATAGATAGATAGATAGATAGATAGATAGATAGATAGATAGATAGATAGATAGATAGATAGATAGATAGATAGATAGATAGATAGATAGATAGATAGATAGATAGATGAGAAACTGTTGAAGTGCCTTTGGTTCGCTAAGAAATGCTTCTCATTTAAAACAATGTTACACGGAATTCATAGTGGAAGGCACGGCGTTGATGCCAACGCCCTCTACGGTAAGGAGGCGTGAAACCAGCTGCTCAACAACTCAAGGATTTGAGATGGTCATCTGGGAAGATCGCAGTTTTGTTCAAGCACGCCCATCTCACTCTTTCGAGACACATTGTCCCCAACCGAACACACTGCACTTACGATCATTATAGTGTGAGGAAGTAGTGTATTATAGTGCATTAAATACTTTATTTTCGATGCGTAAGCATTCTGAGAAACTTTGCGCGATATAGGTATCGCGCTCTTCGGTAGCGCAGCTTTTATTTAAACCTATTATCAACTGAATGATAAACCACTACTCTCGCGTTATGAGAGCGCAGCTTTAATATTTTTATATGCAAATATTAACTTTTCCTGCGGCATTTCTGACCGAAACCTCATGAGCTATGCTAACGAATGCTGTACCCGATGCTCCTCTACATTGAACATAAAACCTTTGTACTAGCACGTTGTCTCATTCAACTTATACCGGCGTCACACGGGCACTTTTCATCGCGACGAGGGCCGATACGGATTGGGCTCGGTCGGGATCAGGTGCTGCTACACGGTCACTTTTAATCGCGATCATGTCCGATCGGAATCAAAACGACCGCGATCTGCGCATCACGCTTTGGCTCCGTGATCGCTATTTGGCTGTAGTCAGCGCCAAACATGATCCGGATTAGGCTGGACTGTGTAGCAGTGACCAGTTTGTTGATCGCGATTAAGAAGTGCGATGCGGATCGGCCCTGATCGCGATCAACAGTGCCCATGTGACGCAGGTATTACTCCTAAATGCTCTCGTGTTGAGGATTGGGGGTGTCTGGTAGAAATACAGGCTTGAATATTCGTAGAAACGCTAGCAAGATACACAAAACGGATATAACTATTTACACCCTGCATGGACCCGCCACGATGTTGTAGTGGTTATGGTGCTCGACTGCTGACCATAAAGTCGCGGGATCGAGTCCGGCCCCGGCGGCCGCAATTTCGGTGGAGGCGAAGATTTTTTAGGTACATGGACTTAAATTTAGGCGCACGTTAAACAACCCCAGGTGGTCGAAATTTTGGGAGCCCTCCACTACGGCGTACCTCATAATCCGCAAGTGTTAAATAACGGGCGAGTTGTTTTGTCGTACTTTAACTGACACAGTACATCACTTGAAAGAAGAAATGTGCAGGACATAAGGCAACCGTTGGCGTTGCCTTATGTACTGTACGTTTTCGTTTTTGTCTGTGTTCTTCACTAAGCGCACTTTTGAAGACGAATCAACACCAACTAGCCCACCTTATAGCACTCTTTTGTGTGCTAGCTCGTCGTCCAACGTTGGACTTGGACTTGTGGAAGTCAGCGACATTTACAAGTGCACGGCTGCATACCTTGGACACTGATCTTGAACTGTGTATCCCGTCCAGCCTTTCAAGACGTGACTCTACCCTGCTAGTCTGTTTATGGCTTGGAGTGGCCTTCTCAAATGCCTGTAATTTACTCTTGGAATGGCTGAGAGCCCGTCATGTGAAGTCTGCGGGTGCGGAGAAAAAGTCGCGCATCTTCTCTTTGAGTGTACCCGCTTCAACTCCAGAAGAGCGGCCTTCTACGCCGCACTAGGCCAGCTGGACAACCACCCTCTCACGGAGAACAAAATCCTAGGGGCCTGGCTTACCCGGTCTTCAGCACGAGCCGTCCTGAGGGCGTTGTTGCGGTTTCTTCACGCAACCGGACTGAATGACAAACTGTGACTGTTGGCAGAAAAAGTTGCTGTGTAGTACTTGGACTACGGTCATGACCTTTTCTTGACGCGTGCTCTCGTCAAAACTCTTCTCCTCTCCTTTCATTCTTTTACATCCCCTTTCCCCTTTTCAAATACAGAGTAACAAACCGGAGGATTCCTGCGGTTAACCTCCCTCTCTTTCCTTTATCTTTCTCTCTCTCTTAGTTTGAGCTAGTCGGTATTGCTTCATAACGTAAGAAACGTTTCGGAGCAAATTGACCGAGCACGAAGAATACACGAAACTATAGGACGGGCACCATTAGGACTGCAGTGTATGCAAATAAGAGAAATATTTGTTGGGGTTTAACGTATCAAAACCACGGTATGATTATGAGGAACACCGTACTGGAGGGCTACGGAAATTTCGACCACCTGGGTGCACTTAGGTGCTCGTTAAAACGTGCACCTAAGTCAAAGTAAACGGACCTCAAGCATTTTCGCCTCCATCGGAAATGTGGCCGCCGCGGCAGGGATTTGATCCCGCGACCTTCGGGTCAAATAAGTAAAATAAAAAAAACGAGATGCACTCGCGAAAAAGTACGAAAAGAAACAGCATGCAGATCAACACCTACTGCTTGTAAATTTGCAGGATGTGCTCCGAGGGACCATTGCTTCGAGCCAGCTGGCCAGAGTGCACATTCAACCCACTCTGGTGAATGGAAAGCGCAGCGGGACTTCAGTAGGCGGTGCCATAGTGGACAGGGCGTACGTCTGCCTGAACCAAATCTACAAGCGCAAGTCGTCGCTGAGTGCAGGCGTAAGCTTGCGTGAAGTCAGCCCGGTCTGCATCCTGTCCGGATACTCCTTGATAGTCGAGAGCAAGTTTGCTGAAAGGGACGAACTTCTGCACCTCGAACTCGGGGTGCTGTTCTGTGCAGGGAACTGGGACAGCTTTGTCGCGTGGCCTTTTTCTAGGCAGGTGAGCTCGGGAGACACGTGCATACTTACCGACTTTTGACAGCGTGTATGTTGGCAAGACTGCAAACCATAGCGTAAACTGCGCGAGGAACACCTATAGAGTATGTTGGGAGTTAATTGGCAGATATTTCGTGAACACAAAAATATCTCATGTGAAATCTCAGGGGTTGGCTTTACGAATTCTCAAAACACAGAATATCTGCTTTCTTCTCAAGTGTACACGACGTGCTTGTGAAGAAAATAATGAAGTGCTTGTCCTCTCTTGTTCCTTCGTTGTTACATTTCATAGCGCTACTGAAACGTTAAACCAACCGAACGAACTTGCCTAGCCTAGCCTAGCTTTAACGAGTGAACATTTTATCTCTAACAAATATACGTTTCCAAGCTAACAGCGTCGAATTCAGTGTTCCTGTCGGTAACTTGTGTTCTCGAAGATATTCTTCTACAGCATCATGAAGTGGCCTTGCTTCATTGTGGACTCTAGATGTAACGACTGCGTACCATACTGCGTTACTACTGCGTACCCGGCTGCGTACCCTATTCTAAAATTACCTAACGAATCTTTCACTCTTAATAAGCATAGCGTGTGGACTTGCGTTACTTCTGCGAGCACGTAGATCCTGACGTAAAACAATTTAGGTGACACATTACAAGAGCTATACTGCCCTGCTGTGGGTGCTGGTATAAAACCAATTTGAAGAAGAAATCAAAGCGGTTTCGCAGCGTAACGTGACCTACCTACGCCGCGACCTTGCTCCGCCTGCACTCATTGAAAGGTAGGCAAGTCCCTGGCCATATTTTAATTGAATACCGATGACTAGTGCCTAGGTTAGCAATGCGTGAACATTTATTTGCCAGTTACTCAAGCGCACTATAGGGTATTATACACCTCACTGTACGCACGACTTTCGCAGGTGACCCTGACTTTGGTGCACCCAGCTGACGAGCAGAAAAATATGTCCCTGCACGTATCGGTGCCTGAAGACAAAGAGCGTTTCGACTGCATTAAGAAACCTTCACCTGATGGCGTCAACGTGGCAATGCGTGCTCCTCCGGTTGCATGGAAGCAGCTTGAGCTGTCTGGTTTCATCGCCAATGATTCTCTGTGCATCTCAGTGGAAATGGAATGAGCCACTAAAGCGCCTCTCAAGCTCTACCATCCCAGCTTGCGAATTTTCCTTGGCATGCGTGTCGCGTAACTTGACAGGGGTTTTATGCACAACATATGCATCAGGGCTCACGATATCCAACTAACAATCATTGTAAACACTACTGTTTTTGCATGGTTTTCTCGTTTTCGCAGGTTTTCTCATTTAAGGTAACATGCTATATGCTTGCTTGCTTTGTTTTGATCACACACAATTCCACGTGTGTATACTACTAACAGCTTATGTTAGCGCACATTGACACGACTAACCGTAATTTTTGTCATCGCCGCTATCGCACTAACTAAAAACTTTCTGCTTTACTAACAGAATCTTCAGATGCAGCAGTGTACACTTGGTATCTCAGTACGCCGTCATGCAGGCAACGCTTGATGCAATGAGAAGTGAAACCTATTGTACCTTTTTGAGCATTCGTTGTTGTATCAAAAATAAATGTTTTAATTTCAAGTGTTTGTGCCAAACATGATTTCCTTAAAGAGAAGCTATTTTGAGGTAGTCAAGAACGGTAAAAACTCTAAGAAAAATCACTTAGCTGCCAGGCAGGATTTCGGTTTCGCACCTATCAAACGAATCAAAACTTGCTGGTCGATAGCGGGAACTCCTCAAGAAACGCTCTCAGGAGGAGGCACTGAACAAATGTGCAATGAAGATGCCTCTTTCACGTCTAATCAATATCTGCCAGCCAGCCCTTTTAACAGTAGTCTCTTAAGGTGAAAGCTGTGCGCATGTCTGGCCGTAGTCACCAAAGCGAACAAGCTATGCGATAAAGCTTCTACTATTGACTGAAGGAGAGACGCGCGGTTCAGCTGCCAGCAGTGAGCGCTAGTTCATTCCACGGCGCTGGCGGCAGAATGAAATCGTTCCAATGGGACAGACAACCGCTTTTTAAGGATCACCATGGCGTCAGGAACGTCCATCGTCGGGAGCATGTATACCTGCAGTGCTCCATTTCAAAACCACGCCGACATTTTTTAATCGGGCGTTTTCAATCTAGGCAACATATAAATTATAAGTTCTTCAGAGGGGCGACTCTGAGCAGTGAGGCCGATCGAGATCGTCTCGAAAAGTGGGCCAGCGGAACAATTAGCGGCTTTTGTTTGTAGCGGATTTTGAACTTTATGCTTGTTTTCTGTCCTTTCTTTTGTTTATTCTGAATACTGCCACACTCAGCTGAGAGGTCAGCAAATGCAGTGATACGACTGCTGCGCCATCTGCGCCAAACTGCGCCAAGAGGTGAAACCTACATCCTACTACATTTCGGTGAAAATCTCATAATTTCCGGCGAACGTGCTAGAAGACTTCGTTTCTGTGGTGTTTAGGAGGAAACAAGAAGGCAGCAGGCACTCCAGGTCATTGTTTAAATTACAGCTGTAATCTTGAGTGGTTATTTTAGCAGTCAGAGGAGAGCTATGTGCTTGAATTCTCTAAAAGGCCAATAACTATGTTCTGAACACACGATATTATAGGCTTGATTCACTGGTGATGTGCAAACTGTCACCTGTTGACGCCTAACTACCATGCGCACTGCAACGTTGCCTGTTGCGACCACCTTATCTAGCTACGAAGACATGCACACCGAGTCTTGTAAATGGCGACTTAAGCACTCAAGCGTGTGCCTTGACGAGAACTGTAGCACCATAATTTTAGCGGGAAAGGAGTGCTTGTGGAACACTTGCGTTGTACAAATAGCTCGTGAAACGCAGAAACATGGGAACTTGGACGTTGTCCGACAACTTTGAAAGACCCTGGCTTGATGTACCGACCAAAACGCCGATGGCCGGGAAGGGGACGGGGTGGAAGCCGAAATCGTGGTGTATAGAGCAAGGCATCAGGACATGTTCAATCGTTTTATTCAAAATATGAAGTTTATGTACGCAAGGTTTATGCTAGCTGTCTACTAAATGTAGACAATTTAGCCGCTTATTCTGGATGTTATTGTTTATGGCCGAAGGGTTTGAAGTAGGTGGTATGATGAGGGGGACGGACCGGGCGCACCCGTGAGAACAATTCCACTAGCCCGTACTGCTTAAATATCGTTTTCTACCAGGGTGTCGGAACGGAACGAGAACCGAAAACGAAAAACGAAAAAAAAACATTTTTCACCGGAACGAAAACGTAACCGAAACTTTATTTATCATTTTGTTCCCGAGTGAAACCGAAATTTTTTCAATCATTTGTTTTCCGTTTCAATCGTTTTTTTTAACGAGAAAACTTCACAATCCGGAGCAACTGAGCTCGCGCATCGTGAGCATATCTCAGGGTACAGTATTAGCGCGTACCTCAGGCAGGAATTCCAAAGCAAAGATATGTCGAAATTGTGCGAAAAACAAAAAAACACTGGCAACCAGAGATGTTTATATTAACGCAAGTGGACTTTCGCGCGCCTGTCACGCAGGCCAATGTGGAGAGGGCATTGTCGGCGCTGAGGTGTTACAGCGAAAGCTGTTGTGAGATCACAACAGCTGATTTCGGCGCCATATTTGTCCGCCGCCGCCGGTGTCCGTGACCGCTATCGCGTGGTATAAGAAAAAATTAAATGAGAAACAAATTTCTAATATCAGATAGGATTTCAACCGGTGCCCTCTGCGTGGCAGTCAGGTCTCACCACAGTGTCACGCTGGTGCTTGTAACTCCTTCGCAAAAATACTGTATACAGCCGTCATGCCGGGCAAGGAATCGTGTTATTATATGTAATATAGCGTGGCAGAAGAGTAAAATAACAACCAGTCATCACACAATGCTAACAGCGCAAAGAGTGTGTCGTTTAATGCTTCCCACAAGTTTTGCGGAGTTGTCCCACCACAAATGGAATGACTCCGGAATCATTCCACATTTTCGCGACCCCGGAATGGAATGGGGACAAAGGTTGGAGAAGTGGAATGGGAATGGAATTAAGCCCCTTTCGCAGGGAATGGAATGGGAATGGAATTACGTCTTTTTCCGAAAATAGAGCACGTTTTCATCTGCGTGCTCTTTTTCTTACTTCAAATATTAGTAAGTCAGAGCCTCGAAATTAACAAAAAAGCAGTATTTTTATAATGGCTTGGGTGATTACAAGCACAGTACAATTATAAGCAACGCGCCTACTAGAAACCGAGGCGTAAGTTGGTGTATACACAAATGCATTATCCCAGCATATACCGAAGGGAGAAACAAGTTATTTCTGCGCATTGGTTCCCATTGATACCCCACACGAAAGTGGCGAATACTCTATGCACAGCCTGATCTTTATCTAACGAGCAGTTTACTACCTGACACACTTAAGTACCCTTTGCGACAAGGAAGATATTGCATACCTGCGCACAGGCGAACACAGAAAGTTCTCCTCACCCCATACATGCTTGCGAGGCGCGCTTGACAAGCGTGAGTGCTGACGAGCAGTGCGGTCCAGTGTTCCGTATTCGATACAAAGGCACAAGGTGCCCGAGGGTTCACTGTTCCAACCAATACCAGCAGATCTAGAGGGTATTATTCCCCATTGACCAAACCTTAGTTTTCTCCATATTCACGACCGCTCCAGACAAGTGGCAAAACTGCTTAGTCTTCTTGAATACTAGTTTTGTCAGCATAAAAATACACTATGTCTTCATTTTAGCATTAACATATTTAACCATAAACCATATTAAAACACCACCATTTGTGCAAACATGCTGACCATGCAAATACTATAGGTAGCGGGAGAACTGCCACTATGGGAATTAGTAGGGTGGCTGTACTGCACGAGATATGTCACCAAGACTATCCCTCGACCTTGTTAACGTGTTTTGCGGGCTTTTGCAGTTCTGATGCATCTGATGACATCAGCTTTATCGGGCGTTCATTCTTAACTCGATAAAACTATCATAATGCCTCTCCTACGTCGAGGAATTACAGAATTGGAATTGAACTGCCCGGCCATTCCCAGAGTGCGTATGGGCTAAGTTTTTTCATTCCGAGGTATTGAATGGAATTGCGGCAAGTTCTAATTCCCCGCAGTGCAATTGAAATGGAATGGAGGCACCCATTCCGCAACACTGCTTCCCACCCACTGCGAGGCGCTCAGCCATAATTCTTTATCATCATCAGTCACAGCACAAAGTGCACATAATGCCTTACAGATGTGTAGCGTGTACCACGCGACTCCGAAGAATGACGAAAAATGGCATAGTGGGAACTTCTCTACGTCAGAAAAATTGGGATGATTCATGGCGTAGCAGGTACCTTGCATATGTACTTCTATTATTGCCCCAAGAAGCTCTCCAACAGGCTCTACAAAATCCGCTTTTCCAGCTTTCGTGGTGACTATGCTACGTGTTCCGCGCTGTCCTGGCGATCTTTTTATCAGAACAGCGGTCTCGCATGAGAGAGAACCCTCAATGACGTGACGCTTCTGAGATTGTGCTCACTTCCTTGACACAAAGCATTGAGCCCACTAATATAATTCGTATTTGTCTTTTGAGAAAATAAATACTATGACTTTGTAATTGATACTCGTTTGTGCCAGTTGGTAGGAATTCGTGATACAGTTACTTCCGTTCCTCTGAAGAACGTGTTTTACCCTTTTCCCACTTTCCTAACAGGAGGGCAAGTAACTACATCACAATTCCAATGTTCTCTATGATTACCTTAAGTTCAAATTTCTGCATAAAAAAATCGTTAAGAACCGTTACGGAACATTTTTTTTTGTTCGTTCCGGGACAGAAACAGAACGGAACTTGCGGTGGAACGAAACTAAAGCCGAAACAAAAAACACTTGGTTCCGACATCATGCTTTCCACTGCTAGCCACCCATACAGCGAGATCACATTACTAAGTGAAGTAAAAATAGTTTTTCACTGGTCAGGAGTTCGAGAAAAGTTTAATTAAAAGCTCTTATGAAGATATTCTTGAAGAGACCGTCTTGAAGAGACCGTTGAAGAGACCGAGACACGTTCTTGAAGAGACCGTCTTGTGTTTGCTTGCTTGCTTTACAGAGCCTATAAGTACTAGTTATTCTAATATTATGCATTCATTCATTCACACATAAACTACTGCATTGCTATATGGGGTTGCACGTACCATTGTCACCTTAAATCCGTACAAATTATTCAGAAAAGAGCTCTTCGCATAATAATGCCTAATGATATTCATATCAGAGGCGATGGCTTGTTCCAAAATACTAATGTGTTAAGTGTCCCCAATTTAGTTGTTTACACTATTGCTTCTATATTGTACAGAATATTTCACGGTAATCTCACCTTACTGTCAGTTTCCCTTCGTCTGTCACCTTGAGTTAACGAGTGTTTTTCACGATACAGACTTTTACTACCTAAAATAAATACTAATTATGGCCGTCAAACTTTAGAATTTAAAGGAAGTACAATTTGAATAGCCTTACTACTAATCTAAAGACAGCCCCGTCTCTTCACTCTTTCCAAGCACAACTAAAAAATTCGCTTCATATCAATTGATAATGCAATAGTCATTGTTTTCATATATGTTCTTACTCTCACTTATACATATTACAGAATGAATTCCTGTTGCTTTAATTACATCGCATTATCGTGCCAGTCATGTTTTTATTCTTTAGTAACGGTGAGCATTACCTATGAGACCACATTCTGTCTGGATAAGTTTTCTAGTGTTTTTGATGACTAAATATTCCCTTCTCATGCTGTTGCCATTTAGAGTTTTTGATGTTATAATGCCGTTAGGGACCCTTTAACAATTTTGTTGGGTCCCTAAAAGTCTAAATACATGTACCACAAAAATAATGAAATAAAAAAATAAACTTCAAATAAACTTAAAAAAAAATAAACTTCAACTTCTTGTAGAACTATAGTCTTTTGCTCGATTGTGGTTGCATTAATTACATAGATTACAAGCACGTTCTTGAAGAGACCGTCTTGTGTTTGCTTGCTTGCTTTACAGAGCCTATAAGTACTAGTTATTCTAAATGACCTCCAGAAGAGTTCATGCAAGGCGCATAAGTTTTAACTTATGGCCCGGATTTATCAACAATCCTACCCGCTGCAGTGGCCCAGGGGATTTCGCTGAAAAATACGGTCTCACAGTATATTGGTGTCTAAGTTCTGCTTCTCGAGTGCGAAACTTGTCCCTCTATTACAACAAATTCTGCAGGGGGCAAAGCAGATTTTGGGCTAATATGTGCAAATAATTATAAAATCCTATATTTCACTAAATGCCCGACAGCCATGATACCTTCGATTTCTTCACAAATGTACGACAGCAGGCACTCCACCGCACAGTGAAGGCGTAGGTTGTGCTGCAAGTACAAATGACACCGAAACAGTCATTCTTAATAGTGAAAAGAACGCACGCAGATGTTACAGTGCTTGAGCTTCCAATACTCTAACGAAATCATCAAAAAAAGCCTTATTGAACTAAATTTTAAGTGGATTGCTGAGAAATATTACACAGACAGATGTCACGGGACTAAAGAAACGTAGGGATGTCCACAGGAAAAGAAACGCAGTAACTTAGTTTCATATTTTTAACTTTACAAACAAATATACATCCATGTATACATATGTCAGTTTCGCGGAACATGGTGTAACTGCTCCAGCTTGGAGAATAAATATTTGCGATCGAAAATACAGGAAAGCTCCAACAGAGTGATTTACTGCTCCGTGTGTGGTTTTTGCTCCTCCAGAAGCTGCACCGAAATGGCCTCGGTCCATCACGTCGGTACAAATGTCATATAAAATGTCACAATGCATTGCAGAGTGTTACTTGGTCATTAGGCTTTCAAAAGGAGAAAGACTTTCGAAGCAAAAATTGGAAGAGCAAGAACATGATAAAATCAGTAGTGCGTAAGATGAAATAATAATAATAATAATAATAATAATAATAATAATAATAATAATAATAATAATAATAATAATAATAATAATAGCTTGCGTGCGCGCTATGCTGATTAACAGCAAAATAAAATTCGCAGTTTATTATCGTGCGCACCACACACGCGCAAACGCGCACAAGAAATGAAAAATGACCTGACGCAGGATTGCATATCTTTGGTCTTGCGCTGCTTCTCGTTTTGATGTCAATTAAAAAGCTGCTGAGAATATTGTTTGTTGGATGTATAGAGGACGTTCTATGATCTTGTCTCTGCTTGTTTTCGTGAAATCGTTTTCCTGTCCAGGGCGTGTTTCCGGCTGAGAATGCGATTTCACCATACGCAGTCATAGCATAGCTTTCAAGATGTGTGCTATGAGGTCTTGGTTGGGCAGACGTTTATTTGGCCCGAAGACCCGGCAGCAAGAAGGCACGGTCAACCCACACTGATGATGATGATCCACGATGAAGATGAGGATGCATAACCAAATGTATTATGATCATCATAATGTACAGATGAAGAAGATGTCTATAATAAATGCCCACAGTCCATTGATCGCTGAGAACTGTCGTGGGGGGTATCTACTTGGAAATGAATATCAAAACCACTTCGTCTGTTCCCAAGTGCGAAGACTCATCTGCACTTGGCAACAGACGACGGCAATGCGGTCGTCATTCGCAACGAGGACAGACATGAATCCACACGTGAGACAATCAAAAGTTGTGATAAAAAAGATGTAATGAATTTTCGCGTTAAATGCATGTCGAGTAGTCGCGTGCAATTATGGAAGCGCACGTGATAAGTCATGCCATCGCCTACCTGAGGCCGCGCGCGCTACCGTGGATGCATTTTGAAACAGCGCAAAGGACGAAAGACACAAGAGAGTTTGAGAACTGGGGGCCCAAGACACTGGGTCCCTAAGCTGCTTTGGGTAGTGTGCTCTTGCGTTTGGAGGAGTAGCAGAGTTTGAGAACTGGTTCAAACGCAAGCTGCCTTGAGTCAAACGCGCGGGGCGCCAGACGTGGCGAATTTGAAATCACGCGAGACGCGGGCCGTACTGCGTCGTGGCCCGCGCTGCGTCTGTGTCGTCTCGCTGGCGTCCCAAGACGCCTTGGGGACCCACGCCAGTTTTCGATTATTGGGCCTTGGGGCAACGCGAGCGCATGAGCCCAAGAGTGGCTTGGGTTCTGCGCATGCGCCCTGGCGGCTAGCAAGCTTCTTGGGTCCCCAAGCTTCTTGGGGCCCAATTTCTCGAACTGTTTACAGAGGAAGACTTAACAACACGAGCGCTAGTATTAAACCTTCTTCTGTGTATTTCGTCTTTTGCGCTGTTTCAAAATGAGCCCAAACCAAGTAGCCCAACTCTCCCTTTTGCTACAGTTGTCCTGGATGGCTTGAGTACCCTACATTTGTTATTAATTTTTCCGCGTGTGGGGCGAACGTAATTTCTCACGTTGAATGAAGGGTAAAAAGCCCCATTAAAGAGGAGAACGGTGCTCCTTTCAGTACTTAATTGGGCCTTGAGAGGAACAACATCTTCGTCGGCATGGCCATTGGGACATGACACTGTGAACAATGGTCCGTCGCATAAAAATACAGATAAAAAGTTTGAGGGAACAATGGTTCTGAATAAAATAGGTGCTGCAAATTGTTCGCCTTCCACTATTGTAGCTAGACATGTTCTAGACATGTTCTTTTTTAAATATAAAATAAGAAAGTACAATAAAACCTAATCCCCCCCCCCCCCAAGAAGAAAAAGACAAGTCATGCACTATTCCTTCACTACGCGCCGTTGTGGGTGGGGTTACTTTCGTTTTAAATATAATTTTAAAAGGCTCGGCAGAGAAGGCTTTCGAAAAAATTATCGGCAAAAAAAATTTCTTTCCATGTCTTGCATTTACAGACATTTATACTGGTCAATTATAAGCACTGTTCTTTTAAAGGTAAAATAGACAACTTGACCAAACGATGCTTCCCGATAAAACAAGCTCTAAAAAATTAAGTGCTCAGTAGGGCACAATTTAAATACAAATAGCACTTAATTACGAGACTAAACATCTGCACAGAGAGGAATGCGAAGCTTGAATCTAAATTACGAATTAGGAAAGGCCAACGGGCAATACATGTTTTTAGGAAGTCAATGAGGTGATATATATGCACATAGCTAAAGTATGCTCGTGAGAACCAAGGGGAAAACACGCGGTTCCGATTGTGTTGCAGCACCTCCTTCACGCAGAAGCCACGCTCATGGGCGCAGCTGTTATCCAATGGCAAACAGGCACCAACAGAATGCTTGCAGCCACCATTCTGCCTCTTCCCCAAAAGAATAACTTTATTTCTACCTCGCCCTAAAATTGAAGAAAAAAGGTTACGTAAATTGAAAAATACACCATCTCCCACTCAAGGGAACCATGAGGGGAGGCGAAGCAGCATTGGGGGCGCACACCAAGTTTCCGTAAAGTTCACTCGGTGTTTCCGTTAGTGTGTGAGGTTTGTATTTAGTGTTTGTGTTGTTACGTTGCGTTTGTGCGTTTTCCGTTAGCGCCGAGTGAGCTAGTGGCGCCGACGTTGAGGATCTGAACGGGAGCAAGGCGAGAATGACGGAAGCCGACCGAGCGCCCGCGCTTGTATACACATGAAATGGGGGAGGGAGAGGAGAGAGTGGGTTACAGGCTGTATTAGGCTACGGCGCTGCTGCATCACGTGGGAGGAGAGGCTGCGCCGCGGCTGCAGCGCGGGGGAGGAGAGGAAAGAAGGCGACCGAACACCTGCGTAAAAGAGGAGAGTGGGAGAGAGAGTAGTCGCATGCGCAATGGAGTGCAGACGCCGCCACCGCCATCGGACACAGCCCCGAGCAAAAGCTGCTTCGCATCTAATAAATGGAATATTGAATCGCAACACGATTGTTTCTCCGAATTGCGGCTGCACTTTTTACATTTTGTATAAACCTTCGTCGTCATCAGTATGATTGCACATTTACAGCAATCATTACGAGGACTTCGAATACATGCTTGACCCGTCCTTGGACGTGTAGTTTGCTATCTCCGCTAATTTTTTTTCGGTTCTCGGTGTATCCACCCGTTACACTCAGTGAATACGCCGCATTTTACTCAGTTGGGATTGGTTAGTAAACTTCAGAAAATGGAAAACAATGATAACTGCCGCGAATTCCCCTTTAAAAATTGCTAAAAGCAACAATAAAGTTATGCGACTTGTCTATTTCGTGTGTCCCGTCTTTTGTTGCGTTATTAAATTCTGAAGATGTTAATGTACACATGCAGGAAACGTAGTGACTGCGATAAACATTTCTGATAAAGATTAATAAAAATTACACCATCTCCCGCTAAAGGGGACCATGAGGCGATGCGAAGCCGGAGTACTTGCACGATCGCGTTCCGTTGGGTTCGTTGGGCATGCTACCGACCTCGCGTCGTGGAACGCGAAGAGGGACGCTACGCGCGTCGTATCTTCCATCTAGCCTGGCCGTTAATTCTCACAGGGCGAGCGGGGAACGCGGTCGACAGGCGGGCGAGAGGGGGGCAGCGTAGGAGAGGAGAGAGAAGGGGCGGGGACGCGCAAGCGCTCAGCTCATCGCGACGTTGCGCAGGAGAGAATTTCGGCATGTCTAGCCCGCGTTTCAGATGAAGAGTGGAAAGGAGGAGGGAGAGGGGAAGTGGAGAGGGATATGGGAGAGGGAAAGTGCGGAGGGAAAATGGAGATGGCGAGTGGAGAGGGGAAAGGGGTGAGGGTGAGTGGAGAGGGGGAATGGTGAGGGGGAGTGGAGAGGAGGTGTGTAGAGAGGGTATGCTCATGCGCAGTAAGGGTGGTCGCACACCACCACCGGATTGAGCTCCGCCTTAAGATACTTCGCATCTAATAAAGCTTATCATGGTTGTGGAGGTAGCTGTGCCTCTAAGGTGGGGGCCGAAGTCCGAGGCCCCATAGGTAGCAGCCGCCACCTCAGCGCGGTCGACCGGCCATTTCTGGGTGAATGTGGAAATGGCCCCATTCTTGCAGTTATACCAGTTTTCCTTTTGGAAGTTTTTAGATGCGAAGCATCTTATGGCGGAATTCAACCCGGTAGTGGTGGTGGTGGTTTGCGTCGTGACCACCCTTACTGCGCATGCGCAATCCCTCTCCACACACCTCCTCTCCACTCCCCCTCTGCGCTCCTCATTCTCTCCCGCGACGAAGGCAGCAGCGACGCCTCCGGCGTCTTGACGTGGCACGAGCGGCCGATGAACGCCTCTGCTTCTGTGGCTCTAGACGATGGGCGCTCGTACTCTCCTTCCTCCTGCGACGAGTAGGGAGCAGCTATGCTTCTGGCGTCTTGACGTGGCAAGAGCGGCCGATGGCCGCCTCTGCTTCTGTGGCTCTAGACGCGGGGTGCTCGTGCTCTCCTTCCTTCGCTGAAGAATCCCACGACGACACCAATGGCATGGACTGCAGAGAAGCAGACGCACATGATCTTGCGACTTTGCGGAAGTCGAATACCTCGGATGCCGGCAGTTCCACGCAGCGGGAGCTGGATGGAGACTATAAGACAGTGCTGATTGTACGCCAGAGGAAGGCACAGGCTCGAGAACGCAAGGAAAAAAAATTACACCATGTCCCGCTCAAGCTAACCATCTCCCCGCTGCTTCGCATCCACACATGGTTCTCTTTAGCGGGAGATGGTGTATTCCTTTTTTTGTTTTTGGTTCTGATAAATTTTATTGCGATGATAAAAAAGACTACAGGATGTTAATTTACAAGGGTACTTGTTTGGGCCAGTTGGTATCTATTCACCACTTTGAGGACGAAGACTGAATGACGCGAACACAAGCGCAAACTTACGACTGAATTTATTGGACGGACACATGAAGCTTTTATACAATCGCGTACCATAGTAACAAACAAACAAAATGAAAGCATTTACAAAAATGGAAGATATATATAAATAATATTACAATACTGATAAACACTCATGCCGATGAATCACACACGTATCGCATATCCCTGCATTACATATTCAGATATGTTATTACCGTCTGCGTTAGTCCCAAAGATGCCATACTGACGAAGTCATCCCCCAGGCGAACAATCTCGGACGCCTCAATGATTTCACGAGTCATCTGATTATTGTGACTAGCGACAACCTTCGTTTCACGCTACTTCGTCTGGCATCCGCAATCTCGACAATGCAAGCCTAGGTGTCCTTGCACCGATTTTGCACTTGGTGCAGGAACTTGGTGCAAATCGGTGGCTGTGTACTTGCAAGAAACACTAAATCTGCTGAGGGTGGACGACCCGTTCTTGGTCAGCAACTCGGAAAGTGTAGTTTCATACTTGAAAGAAAATGCAGGTACCTTTGTTGATGCTTCGTCGATCGATATAAATGATCCTTTTTATTCACTGCCCCATGAGGCGATAATGACTTGCATCGTGGAACGTATAGATATGTATGGTGCTTCATCATTCACGGGGCATGAGCTGGTGAGTGTAGGAAGTTTCCTTGAGCTTCTTTTATTTTATTTACGTTTGACGTTCATAATGTGGGAAAACAAGGTGTACACACAAAAGCAAGGGCGGTGATTGGCTCCTGCATTGCGCCCGTGCTGAGCGACGTTTGGTGGCACAGTGTGACAGAGCGCTCTCGAAATCTTTGGATATGACGCGGCGGAACAAAGTGTTTCGCTTCGTCGATGATTTCTTAGTGATGACATCACGAACGGGTCCGAATGAGGCTGCTTATGTACTGGAAACCTTTAGGCGGGCCTCAGTCCCTTGACGCTGACTCACGAGTTGGCAGAGGAAGGAACCATCAGGTTTCTCGACTTGCGGCTAAGCTTTTCAAGTTCTCATTTGCGCTGGAAATACGAGCCGCGCACCAGTAAGCCCTTGCTTCCATTCTCTTCCAGTCATTCAAAACTTGTGAAAAGAGGGGTTGCAAGCACGTGCCTAAAGAATGCTTTGCAGAAGTCTTGCCGTCATTTAGTGCAAGAAAGCTTTCAAGCCCAACTTGGCCGACTTAAGCAGGCAGGGTATTCAGGTTATGTTAGTATGTCAGTGCCCAACTCTCTATTGCAGGCAGTCAAGAAGTCCCAGAAGGAGCGAGTGCAGAATAAACCCCAGAGCGAGAAAGGGAGTTTTCGTAGGACTGCTGCGATACCGTACTTTCACGACGTCTCCCATCGCCTGAAAAAGATTGGGGGCCGTGTCGGAGTGCAAGTAGTTTTTTACGGCACCCCGTAAGTTGTCGTCACTTTGCAACGTAAGAAAGGAAAATGTGACGGGAACAAGTGCTTCCACAACTAACCACAGAAACAAGGTTGTCAATTGTGTCGGAAAAGTGGTGTACGAGATTCCGCTCACATGCGGAAAGAAATACGTGGGCCAGACGGCAAGGTGCCTTAATGAAAGTCTGCGGGAGCACAACAACAATGTGCATAAATCGGTGCAAGGTCA
This sequence comes from Rhipicephalus sanguineus, assembly GCF_013339695.2. NCBI lineage: Eukaryota > Metazoa > Arthropoda > Arachnida > Ixodida > Ixodidae > Rhipicephalus > Rhipicephalus sanguineus. Next base: position 189,171,811 of record NC_051180.1, read on the forward strand.
CCTAGGCTTGCATTGTCGAGATTGCGGATGCCAGCCGAAGTTCCATGAAACCAAGGTTATCGCTAGGCACAATAATCAGATGACTCGTGAAATCATTGAGGCGTCCGAGATTGTTCGCCTGGGGGATGATTGTGTCAGTATGGCACCTTTGGGACTAACGCAGAAGGAAATAACGTATCTGAATATGTAATGCAGGGAAATGTGATAGGTGCGTGATTCATGGGCATGAGTGTTTATCAGTATTGTAATGTTATTTATATATATCTTCCTTTTTTGCAAATGTTTTGATTTTGTTTGTTTGGGACTATGGTACGCGATTGTATAAAAGCTTCATGTGTCCGTCCAATTAATTCAGTTGTAAGTTTGCGCTTGTGTTCGTGTGGTTCAGTCTGCGTCCTCAAAGTGGTGCGCAACAAGGTAATAAGGATGTTAATATGCCGAAGGAGTTCCCGAAGCCCAAGACTGCATCAAGTACAACGATCAATAGCACGCCGAATGAAATAACAGAGGATTCGCTACAAATACATATAAGCTGCAAAATAGTTTGCTTCATAAAATAAGGAGCTGGAGAGATGCGCTCTCATGGAAACGACCACCGATTTTTCTCTGAGTAAATTTGGAAGTGATAAGCTATAAAAATAACTTATGCTGCGACAGCGACAATAACAGTAAACTATGGAAGGTATGACAAAAGGCAATGCTGATAATTACCGTTCGGCGGCAGTTCAGCGGTAGTTTAAAAATAGCAGCGGCCATGCAGCGTGCTGCTGTCGGTTTAACATGCTCTTCAGGTAAAGTTTACGTCAACGACGGCAACTAATTTGTGCAGTGTCCCTATTTTCTGGCGCGTTCATCTCAGAGGCAAAGTCCTGCGTAATTTTGCTCCCGTTCATTCTATTTCGCAGCAGCTAAGCCCTGTTAATGGCAGCTGTCTGAGGTTCTTCATTCTATAATGGCATGGCTTATTCTCATTAACGATAAGCGACGCTGGGTCCGGCAAGTCGTTGCAGAGTTGCTTACCCAGCAGCGCGGGCTCTCTCACGATCGTTTCGTTTCGTGTCCTCGAACTTTGCTCATGGCGCATCACCACTGATTGTGGCATCAAGGAAAATAATTACTACACAGATAAGCAGAACTGACTAAAAATAAAATTTAGAGGAATGTGATTGCACACATCGATCAGAAGAAATGAAGGTTATTCTGGGGGTGAGCAACCATCCGCTTTGGAGAGTTCTGTAGAAGAGGCTCCCAAAGAAAGAATATCCGGTCTGGAAACACTGATGCCGGTTTCTCCAAGTCGTGTTTTGTGAAAGTTTCTTCTTACATATGGAAAAAAAATTAAAGCTAATAAGAGACAATTGTCGATCGCCTCTTCTGCTCCGCATATAGGTGCACCTGTTACGACCAAAATTTAAGGCACGAACCTGACAATTAGTCCGAATAAAACATTCCTAGTTTTTGTTTTCTTTTTTGGAAGGAATGAATATACGAGGGGCTAATGATGAGTTTATATTCTTTGAAATCAGCCATAGGGAACCCAAGCTCAAGCTTGTGCGCGACGGTCGCGCGGCCGAGCTATGCGTCACTGGGGGCAGACTATGCCCGCGAAGGCGGTTTGTCGCCGGATTTGGCAGCGGCGGCGGCAAGGACACGCGCGCGCATGCGCTCCTCATTCGTCACGAGCACTGCTAGGCAGCAATAGTTACATTGTGGCGCACCACAGGTGCAATCCGAGAGCTCTGCGCGTGCGCGGAAGCGGGGACGGCGGAGTTGTGGCCGTGGACATTCACAGTTACCATAAGAGCAGTGGCGCCGCTCAACGTTGCTTTGGAAGCCTACAACCCGCGTCAAAAATTCTTGAAAAGTTGCACGTCTTCTTAAACTGACACTAGTTATGTCAGAACACCGTCGAATAACAATGTATTATCCTTCAGACGAACTGAAATGCTTACTAAATTCCACGAAGCTCACGCACAGATCCCTGAAACATTTTAACATACGTAGCCTTCCAAAGAACTATGATAGAATGATAGATTTCTTTTCTAAATTAAACAACCCCTTCACTGTCTTCTGTCTCTCAGAAATGTAGCTGACAAATGCTGATATCACGCTATTTCCTTTCCCGGATATACAATGGAAGCATGTGTCCGTAAGGACACTCGGGTTCAGCAATTCTAGTTCAAGACAGTCAACCATATCGTCGTCGCCACGATATCTGTATTTCATGCTGTGATGTTGAATTTGTATTTCTGGAATTCGTCATGTCCTTTCTTTCAGCTAACAGTAGAAACACAATAACTGAATCATTATATCGTTCCCCGTAATCTTGTGCAGTTGTTTTTTGCTCTCAACTAGACGCTATTTTGAGCGTCACCGCAAATGAAAAGAACAGTGTCGTCATTCTTGGTGACATAAACATGGCTATTAGTAACACTACTCATAGTTGTTGCTCCAGCTGCACCGCATGCTATGAAAGTTGCGGCCTGGATTCACTAATACCAGTTCCCACTAGATATCCTCCGTGCAGATTCCATTCATTATTAGGCCACGTATTATCAAACTTGCACATTGAGCAACTTGCCAGCGTAGTTACTGTTAGCATAACGGACCAGTACCTCGTGTTGGCTCTGTTGAAATCAACCACTTGCCCTGAGCAACGAAACGTAAGAAGAGCCAACTTTCACACTTCTATATTCATTAGCCAAATGGCAGAAATCAAATAGAATTCGATTCTTTCAACGACACACCAAGTACTAGCGTCGAATATTTTAATACCAAAGTTAGAACCGCGTAAACGGAGTGTATGAGTCTAATACAAGTTGCTCACTGGTTCTCAGCTCCGAGAAACCTATGAATAACAAGAGCCCTCCTACAAAGTATTACTAAATGTGACAACTTTCACAAAAATGTCAAGCGTCAGCCTTTGAATATAGCGTTAAAGTCGCGATACATAGCGTATTCTAATACACTTGCCAGGCACCTGAAAGAAGCCAAGCGCTCCTACTTTGAGAAAGTAATAATTAAACACAAACATGACACTCGCAAACCTCAGGATTCAATTAGGAACTTTCTTCATTTGTCTTCACGTAGCCACGTTATGAAAAGACTGAACACAGGAACAAGGGTGGTAATGGAAGCCACTGATATCGCAAGCGGATTCAATGCTTTCTTATGTCGTACGCATGATTCACCCGACAGCATACCGCAGTCAGCAAACAGACAAGCTCTTTATTCATTTTACTTATATCCCACATGACCGAAAGAAGCATCCGATGCAATCACTAGTTTATGGACTACTGGTCGCGGTCTTGACGAGGTGCAATCCTCTAAAAGCAAATTAATATCACCTAACCGCGGATGTGTTGCACTGAAAGCGCAAACCAGCCTAATTGGGCGTTTTAAGGGCTACAGTCCTCCTTAATACTACCTGCATCTGGACAGTACTCCCTTAGGGTGTAATGAGGTGGGTGTAATAACGCGCTGCGTCCTCAATTTTACTTCATTACAAAATTATGTGGAAGAAAGGAGGTAAATTCACTATGTGACGCCATTCGTCAAACGGAGTTGAAAAACAAAGAACTCCTATCTCGCTTCCTCTGGCATGCTCTCTCTATTTTTTTCAGATGCTTTCTATTATGCCTTCAGTGCTGGCAGGCATGTATACAGCTGTCCAGGGGGGGGGGGGGGGGGGGGAAGATAGAAACTAAAACCAAAGCCTGCGAACCCTCGATGTGGCCGATCGGCACCACACGTGCATTCAGTTACACGTGTGTATAACGAATTGGCTAGAGGCGGCATGCTTCAGCGCAATGAATAATATCCCGTGCACAGATAGCCCAAAGAAAAAGATATACGCGACTCTCTTCAAGCGGACCCTCTGAACGGGTGCTGATGCGTTCGAGAGGAAGCGAGAGAGCGCCCTTTGACCTTGACGGCTGCGGCCCACGGCGGCCCGCCACCGCCAGATCGAGAGCAAGACAGACGAGGCGCTACCGAAGTGAAATGGGACAAAGCCTCGCGACGTATGCGCGCGCGAAGACAAAAAAAAAAAAGCGCCAGGCTTGCGCGGAAAGCTCAGCACAGCGAAAGCTGGAAGAGCGGCATTTCTAGAGCCCGTTGTAAACTCTCCTGGGGCTACTAATACAAGTACACTAGCAAGGTATCCACTACGCTATAAATCACAATATTTGGGAAGCTGGAAAGTACCTACAACGCCATTATTCATCATTGTGCGCAGAAGCGAGGTTCCAGCTACACATCTGTAAGGCATTATGTGCACTTTGTTTACGTGACGACTGACGACGATGAAGAATTGTGGCTCAGCCCTTGCAATGGTTTGGAAGCTTTAAACGGCTCACCAGTTACGTAATTCGTATTATGTGACGCCTATTTCACTCTCCCACCATGCAATATAACATACATTGACGTGAGAAAGGGAGACAGAGAGAGGGGGGAAGAACTTTATTGAGACCCTGAGGAAATGGATGATGGGCTTATGGGCTTCAGTGACAACCAATGCCAGTGCACTTGCGAGGAACCCACTACGCTATTCGCCGCGAGATCGGTCTACAGGTGGCAGCACCGTCGCCGCGCTAGTGTGGATAGGCGGTTGTCGGCGCGTATACGAACGCGCACAACAGCGCTTCGTTGTGAGCGATGTGACCCGATTTCCGGTAACCAGAATGTGTTGACTGCAGCTTTGTGGTAATATGTGCGCTCTTTATTCCCGAAATAATGCACGAAGCGCGCCGAACGTGACAATTAGTTGTGAGAGAAGCGCATTCTGCCAACGAACGGGTTGCTCGCCTTCGGAGACAGTCGGCGTTTTCGCAATGGGTGACGTTTTCTTGTTGTTTCATTTGTAGATGTTTAGCTTGTGTTCCACCTACTACGCACTGCTGTAAAGCGCGAATCAATTAATGATTTACTTCTTGTTCATTTGGATGCCCCTCCACAAAAAAAAGCCCGTGTTCCTGCGCGATGAGTTGAAATAGCACATTGCGCACTGCGTGCTCAAATATTCATTCGCATTTGTTATTCAGTTCTCCATGAAATATAGGACAGTTTATAGGTTTACTGAGGAAAGCTACGTGGCTGACAGCGCTTTAGCTACGGAGACGTTTAACACGCACACGCTTGTTTCCATTCCAGTAAGAGTACACAAAGGTAACTGTATAGCACGGAAATTTCTTCGATTGATTACTTGCACGACAGTAATGAAACAAAGGTCCGGTTATTTCATGGGACCAAAGTATGTTTTTTCATACGAATAATGTCCGCTGCCTTCCGTCAATCTAAACAACGCCACACAAACGCTCAAGATAATGTAAAGAAAAAAAAGATGCGGCTTCGTGTGAAATTACTACGACATAAACGTAAACTACGCCGTTTGGATTAATTTTGACGATCAGCGCTCGTTAACGCACACCTTAATCTATGTACAGGGGTGTTTTTGTATAAATTTCGCCACAAGTTAAAATTGCGCAAGGCAACTCAGTTTTGCGATTTCCGTGTCATTTCATGTTCTGTTCTTTTTAGGGGACATTTTAAGTACCGAAGTGTCAGACGTGACTTGACAGAAATATTTCTCTCTAGCGAGACCAGGACCGTACACAACTAAAGCTCGTCGCGTAACGTATAAACAACACCTAACCCCAACGCTCAAGTACATGCGAGCCTTTTTTTACCACCGCGCCGCTAAAAGGCTATATTCACATGAGATTTAATACTTCTCATCTTTAGGGCAACGCCAAGTGCACTTTGCAGTGCGCTTGAACCACTGAGCGGCACCTACACTGATATGACTCTCGTGAACGGAGGGTAAGACGACCACACACAGCACTCTCGATAAGTGCACTCTCTGATCTTATTACAGTACATATACAGCCGATCAAGACCAAATGCTTCTTTACATTGTGTTAGGCATACGTACGAGTGGTTAAAGTTGCACTAACGCAACGGAACAAACCGCCTGTTGAGGATCTGCATGACGTACGCGCACATACAAACACAACGGGGCTAGCAGACGACGCATGGAGCAATCCACACTAGGTGCGGTTCAGCCAGAAGCCGCTAGGCGGCGACTCCGCTCGATCTCGTGGCCAATAACTCATCATAATTCCTGTGAAGTAAGGAAGCAGCCACTATGCCATTTTTCGTAATTCAACGGAGAGCCGTGGTACCCGCTAAAAACATGTAAGGCATTATGCGCACTTTGTTGGTGTTGTGCCTGATGACGATGAAGAATTATGGGAGAACCCTTTGTAATGGGTTGGAAGCATCCAGCATCCCACTCGTTGCGCAATTCGCATTGTGTGACGCCTGGTTACAGAATTCGCGTTGTGTGGTGCGTGGTTGTTATTTCACTCTTCTACCACACTAAATTACATATGTTAATGTGGTTCCTTCTGGACATGAAGCCGGTATAGCGTCTTCTTGCAAGGCAGTTCCAAGCACCGACATGGCTCTGAGGTACAACACTGGGGTCCCACGCAGAAGGCCCAGGTTCGAACCCCGATCCATCCCGGAAATTTTTTCTTACATCGTTTTTTTTTTCTTATTTCGAGCGATACTGGTTACGGACGCCGGCGGCGGCGGCGGCGGACAACTACGGCGCCAAAAACGGCCGTTGAAATGATCTCATAACAGCTTTCGCTGCAAAAAATTGGCCACGTATCTGCGTGCTTCGCTGCAAATGTCGTCGAAAGACTATAGTCTTCTGCCGGCCGCACTACATGAGTCCTTCTCCTCTGTGTTGAATCACCGCATCTGGCTCATAGCGTCGCATTTGCAGCGCAGCCTAAGAAACACTAGCATTTTGAGCGCAATCTAAGAAACACTAGGGTCTTTAGAATTACGTATCTATGTACTTTCTAGTAAAGGGACACACCACCTAACACTGACGTATTGATGTTGCGTCTCAGATATGCGTAAAATGTGCTTTTTGCTCGACAATGTTCATAAGTGTGAACGCCGCTACAATTTAAGATGGCTGGGAGTTTAGCAAGTCCTCAAACTTTCGCCAGGTGGCTGAATTGTGACAGACAGACGGACAAAAAGACCAAACTTTCTGCGTTGAAGTATCCCAAGAAAGACTATTGTCTTTAAAAAAGAGATAAACGCGAGGAGAGAGTCGTTGAAGTTCCGAATTGCCCGCGGCGGCGTGATCGTACCTTGGCCTTGTGAAAGCCACTTCTCAAATGCTCAGCTGTGTCGGCCATGTGTGCGCGTTTTGTGCCTGCAGCCTCACTGTGTTCTCGCCGCTGGATGTGAAATGCGTAGTTTGACAGCAGTGCATCAGGCCGCACTGCCAGTGCGATAATGTCACGACGGCCCTTCGAATCAAGCGAGCATGCCCAAGCATATGATGGGCACCCTGCGTGCTCGGCACAGTCAGGAACAAAAATGGTAATAGTGATGTTCTATCTCTTTGCGTGTTCTTATCGTCGCTCATGCACCTGTAGATGTTCTGCACATTGCGTCGCGTGCAAAGTGGAATGAAACGCAAAAAAAATCGGCATGGCAAGCTTGCGCAATGCCCGCGAGCGCACCATGTAACCCATGCCGTACATTATTAATGAGACCTGACAGACAATAATGACCGGGAAAGTATAGGGGATGTTATTTGTAACAATTAGGATATAGTTCAATAAAACTTGTAACTGGGCGAGTTGGTTCATACTTGAAGGTAAAAACTGGTAAGCGCAAATAAACAAGACAGGGACACAGGAAGACTGAACACGGACAGGCGCTACTTTCAACTAACTTTTATTTATCTTCAACCTTCAATATATACTCATGATACAGGGATGATCCTGAGCACGTGGTCACATGGTCACAAATCTAACCGGTTACAGAAAAGCACTCAAAAAAGCACGTTCACTAGCAAACAATGATACGGACGTGTCGCTAACACATGCCTTCCCTCTTGCAGATATATGGAACGCCTCCATCAGTTCACGGGCGGTAGTATCTTTACTCCTGCCTAATATCTTAATATTCGCGAAAACCGGTGCACACATGCAAGCCTGGCAATGCGCAGGTAAATGCGCGTTCCCATTATTCCTAATTGAGAGCTCATGTTCCCTTGTACGGTCGTTCACGCAGCGCCCGGTTTGGCCCACGTAAGATTTCCCACAAGACAGCGGTATTTCGTACACGACGCCAGTCGCACATCTAGTATACGCCGATGCGTGCTTCTTTCCGCAACCGCCAGGTTTTATCTCGCCAGAGGAGATTCTGGGGCAAAGCCCAGCCAGCTTACGCGGGGCGGAAAAAACCAATGGCACACCATGCCTGCTCGCTATCTTCTTCAGATTGTGGGATACGCGATGCATATATGGCATCACCTCGGGGCGCCTCCTACGTTGCGGGCCAGGGTTCACTTCATTGGAACGGGCTGCCTTAACAACACGCAGAAGTACCTCTGCGATCGCCGTCACGACCGTGCAAGGGTAACCAGCAGCTAATAAGCGCCGAACCTGATCGTTAAAGCTAGCTTGCATTGCATGTGGGCAAGATTTTGTGAGAGCCGAACGCAGGCACAGTTTGGCAATACCCCTCTTTACAAGCTTCGACTGCGCAGTATCGTAAGGCAACAGTGCCTTCTGTCCCGGGGACAATAGCTCCAACATAAATGGTCAGCTAAAACGAGACGAAGATCTAAAAACTGCAGCGCGTTGTCAGTGGGTAATTCATAAGTGAAGGTCAAGCCTTTCGCGCACTGTCTAAAAGTGTTAAGAACAGCATCAACAGACTTGTCTAAGGATAAGACCTGCGGCTTCCACACGCGTATCCCACAATCTGAAGAAGATAGCGAGCAGGCATGGTGTGCCATTGGTTTTTTCCGCCCCGCGTAAGCTGGCTGGGCTTTGCCCCAGAATCTCCTCTGGTGAGATAAAACCTGGCGGTTGCGGAAAGAAGCACGCTTCGGCGTATTCGCAATGCCCATAGACTGTCGCGCCGCCAAGCGGAATTCAGGAGCGTCCTCTCGAGGAGGGTTAGTAGACGACAAAATGGCAGCACTACGCAGTCGCTCCCTTGTTCGGCTGTGCTAACCTCAGTGTTAACGCGTTGGCAAGGAAGGAACACTACGACTTGGCATGTTCCCTGCATCAGTGAACAAACCGGGCCCTCCGTGACACGAGAAATCTGATTCGTTCTTTCGAGGCGCGAAGTTTTCGTGAAAATACGTGGCGACTCGCGCTTTCACTGCTAGCCCACAGCGTACGCATACTATCAGCTTCGCGAGGCTTTCTGTAGCCACGTAGGTTAGTTAAATGTTATCGTCTGACATATTCAGTTGAAGCTCACCCTGTTTTACTTGTATATAGCTTTGGTCAGTGTTTCTTGTAGTGCATGAATCCCATAACACTGTACGCGGGAGGTCGCGCCGGCTCGCGATGTGCTCTTGTAACACTGAGCGATCTCAAGTTGTCGATACATTAAAATATGCCTCTATCCTTTGTCAGCAAAGCGCTGTTACTAATCGCGCGAGCGACGTCTGCTCCACGCCTTTCGCGTCTTTCGAGGACGCGTCTGCTCCCACGCCTTTCGTGGAGCGAACGCTTTCCACGCCGTCCTTCGCCAGTGTGTTGGTGTGTTGGTTTCATAGCCAGCGCTGCGCCGCTTGTTTTTGTACGTTTGTTGATAGGTGGCAGCACACTGCAAGCGATTTGCTCGTTGACCGATCTGAGAGCGAAATGTTCTCCGCGCCCAGGCCCAGACGTCTCTGTAATTGTAAACGTGGTGACGCGGAGTGGTCGAAGTTGTTCGGCGGAGGAAATTCTTCAGATTGCTTTCAGCAGTGATGTTGAAAGAAACCATCCTGACGACGAGGATTTTTCACTGGACGTAGAAGACTGTGAAGCCACCGAGAGTGACAGCGACGGTGAACGATCAGCTGCTAACTCACGAGGAGCGAGTCGCACTTGACGTCCCCTCGTGCGTTATTGTTCTTTCACGCTCGTAAGTCACTTTGATTGTATTTAATGTATAATATCCTTGAAGGAGATCAAAATAAAAGCACAGTTCCTCTTGTGCATTGCATGTATCAATTATTGTGAATATTATGGAGCGCCGCATGCCGCCAACACGCACGAGCTCGACCAGCGAAGCGAAATGGTTAGAGCGTTGGAACGTGCAGCCACAGCCACAATCCACGCCTCTCGGCTAACTTCTTCGACGTTGCGAAAAGGATACGTGTGCATTCTTTTCGATATTCGTGTTTCGATCGTGCTGATCGAGCCTGCAACATGCGAGTGAAGTGAATTGCACACGGCTAGAGATTCAACACGGCTGTGGCACAAGCGCTACTGAATGGGAAGTTAAATGCTTGTGTTCCGTTGAAGACGTAACTCCGCGTTCCCGACTGCACAAGTAATGACGACGGCGTATTATGTTTGCAAACGATCACCACGTTAAACGTGCGGTCCCGTGCAACAGCGATGGCGCTACTCGCTGGCGGCCTACTACTGCGGCAAATCTGTAAGGCAGGCTCGGTACAACGTATCTATAAACGTTGGCTCGATACGTACTACCTCGGAGTTCCGTTCTGCTCATACGTCAATTTTAGTTCATGCAGTTTTATGTAGCACGCACACGATTTCAAAAGCATCGTTATGCACGGTAACGGAGCTGAAATATAACATTTCACACCACAGCAAATAATTAGGTGGCGAGTACTTAGCACTTTCCATGGTTTGGGAAAGTAGTTTAGTCTCATATCCAATTCAGCACAGCTCATGACTTCATCCGGCGAAAGCGGCACGGGCCGTACGTCCGCACGTAGTATCTGTTCCTATGCTAACAAACGGTTTGACCCTCCTCCTGGCGCCATCTTGAAAAGTACAGCGCGCCACCTATAGTTCGTGGGCATTGCGAATACTAGATGTGCGACTGGCGTCGTGTACGAAATACCGCTGTCTTGTGGGAAATCTTACGTGGGCCAAACCGGGCGCTGCGTGAACGACCGTACAAGGGAACATGAGCTCTCAATTAGGAATAATGGGAACGCGCATTTACCTGCGCATTGCCAGGCTTGCATGTGTGCACCGGTTTTCGCGAATATTAAGATATTAGGCAGGAGTAAAGATACTACCGCCCGTGAACTGATGGAGGCGTTCCATATATCTGCAAGAGGGAAGGCATGTGTTAGCGACACGTCCGTATCATTGTTTGCTAGTGAACGTGCTTTTTTGAGTGCTTTTCTGTAACCGGTTAGATTTGTGACCATGTGACCATGTGCTCAGGATCATCCCTGTATCATGAGTATATATTGAAGGTTGAAGATAAATAAAAGTAAGTTGAAAGTAGCGCCTGTCCGTGTTCAGTCTTCCTGTGTCCCTGTCTTGTTTATTTGCGCTTACCAGTTTTTACCTTCAATTAGGATGTAGATATGAAGAAAGTAAACTGGACGATAAGATAACTTGCCGCCGGCAGGGACCGAACCTGCGACCTTCGAATGACGCGTCCGATGCTCTACCACTGAGCTACGGCGGCGTTCATCCTCCCCTCAACTTTGTTGGGTACAGGGCTGGGCAGAGATACTCAGAAAAGTATTCCGGAATACAGATATCGAAATACATGAACTGGGAGCCTAAAATACAGATACTGAGATACATTTGCCTTTAACGTAACGGGATATTCCGGAGATACTTTTGCAATAAGACGAAAAAAGTATTCCGGAATACAGTTACAGCGATACAGATACTGGAATACTTTTTTTTTGAAGGATGCTCATACTACGAAAAGCCACTTATTAGTGCAGCATAATGTTGTAATTAAAGTTACAGCACATCGAAACTTTCAGTTCATTTATTTATTTATTACAGTACCCTCAGCGCCATTAAGACATTGCAGGGGAGGGGGTGGACAAAGTACATCATTAGTAAGAATGACATAATTACAAGTATTAATTGCAATAAAATACACTATTTCACAGCAAGAGTAACAAGGGATTGGACACCGAAATCGACATACTTGGCGAACAAACTAAGCTATGCTAGACATAACACACTTTAAACAAATCACTCGAATCACTAATGAACACCAGTCAACTGAGAAAAAGCACACATTTATTTTGAAGATCTGCTTTGCTGAGAAGGTTGCTGTGTAGGCTTCTCAAATATGCTGTCTTCTAACAGCGTCGGTTCAGCCTCAGCACAAGACTCACGAAAGAAAAAAGTCTGTCTACCGCTGAAGGCGAGCACAAATTCGTGTTATAGTGAATAAATATCGTCTTCATAGCCGCATTGCCCTGCAGCGTGGCGATATCTCTTCTCGGGTCATCTAGATACCGAAACGCTTCCGCCCTCACTTGGGTTGTTCTGACTGTTCAGAATCCGAAGTCAGTCCCCATCTTCGGAATACTAAGCCGTCTGACCCTGTCGGCTTCAATGAAGCTGTCACCACGACGATGCACGTTAGCCCACATGCTCTAGCAATGCACGGCGCTGCGCGATTGCGAGAATCTCAGTACAGAGGACGCCTGAAGGACGGCAATCACCAGCTCGGACCGGGAGGTCCAAATCCGGGCAGTCCAGAGGGCCCGCAATTTGGCGGAGGGGCTCGCTCTTCCTGTCCCCACGTGGGTGCGGCCCGCAGCCGACCCTCCCTCTTGAGGGGAATCGGCTCCTCAGGACAATTTATAAATAAAGTTCATTGACTGACTGACTGGTCACCACCACCGACGCTACCGGCACCCATTTCAGAAAGCCGCAACAGGCGAAGCCGGCTCCGGCGGTGGGGGAGCCTGTTACCACAAAGACCGTTTCACGCATGTAATCAGTTAGGAACGCACCATGACATTGGAGAGGTGGCTGAAAGCGCGTCAAAGATAGCCATCTTCTAGTCACTTCCGCCGCGACTACGGGAACTGCTTTTGGAAGTGCCGCTGCTTTGAGAACTGAACGCACGCGAAGCATTGCAAAGCCTGTTCCAAGGCGGTATCCGCGCGGGGGGTCGCGAAGTAATGGCTTGCCACCCGAAAAACATTAGGCGTGCTGCACTGACCTTGAGAGACAGCGACTTTCGTCGGCAGAGGCTGACAACACTGCCCCCGCGATTCTGTCGTCTGCGGCGTCGCGCGCTTTACCACATGGACCATTCTGTGCTTGAGGGGAAACCATCGCCCTATCTGTCGGCGACCGGCGGCGCGCCTTTGCTGGTCTTCGCACAAAAAAGAAAAAAAAAGACGCCATTCCCCCATTGAAAACACGCCTCAACTCATTTTCGACACAAAAAAACAATGTAACGAGATACCCGTGTCCTGCATAGTATCGCGATACAGGCGATACATCGTAAATGTATTTCACTACTGAGATACAAATACATTTTTCAAATGTATCTCGATACAGAAATACAGATACTGAAAAGTATCTCTGAAATACTATCGCGATAGTCTTGTATCGCGATACTGCCCAGCCCTGGTTGGGTATATATCTGCATTTAAACCTAGGAGTGTTATTCGGCGCCAATCGCAGCCATGGCGGCAAATGCGGAACACTCTTTTTCTGCCTGTAGGCGTCACGTATTACGTGATCTTTTTACCAGCTAGCAGCTGACCAATAATCCCTCGCATACTACGTGAAGGTATCAAGCCTGCCAGAACGGGACCCTTACTATGAATGAAGGAAAGAAGACTTTCAAGGGCTCGTTTCTGTTTGTTAACACAATATTAATGAGACCTAACAGACAAAAATGCCAGGGAAAGTATAGGGGGTGTAAATGTAAATTAGGGTATAAATGTGAAGAAAGTAAAATGGATGAAAAGATAACTGGCCGCCGACAGGGACCATGCTGTACTGTACTGTGGCAGGGATAATGCTGTACGGTCCCTGCCGGCGGCCAGTTGTCTTTTCGTCCACTTTACTTTCTTCACATTTATATCCTAATTATTACAGTTAACACTCCCTATACTTTCCCTGGCATTTTTGTCTGTTACGTCTCATTAATATTGTCTATAGCAAAGAAAAATCCGCCCTTAAAAGTCTTCTTCTTTCCTTCATTCATAGAAATTGTCTCGTTCTGGCAGACTTGATGGCTTCAGGTAGTATGCGAGCGTTTATTGGTCAGCTGCCAGCTCGTGAAAAGATCACGTAATATGTGACACCAGCAGGCAGAAAAAAGAGTGTTCGACACTCGCCGCCATGGCTGTGATTGGCGCCGACTAACACTCCTGCGTTTAAATGCACATATATACCCCACAAAGTGGACGGGAGGATGACCGCCGCCGTAGCTCAGTGATGCAGCATCGGACGCGTTATTCGAAGGTCGCAGGTTCGGTCCCTGCGGGCGGCAAGTAATCTTTTCGTCTACTTTACTTTCTTCATATTTACATCCTAACTCTTTCGAATAACACCGCCTATACTTTCCATCGCATTATTGTTTGTTAGGTCTCATTGATATTGTGTCTAACAAAGAAAAACGAGCCCTTAAAAGTCTTCTTCTTTCCTCCATGCCGTACATGACACGCATATCATTATTTCCATGTTACCAGCTGTCACGTATGTGCGTCATACACTCACCTCACGGTATAATAATTTTGAGATGAGATATCAAAATAGTGAATCGGCCACGAGCGCACCATAAGCGTGGCACGTAAATCATGCCGCACATGACATACATGTCGTTATATTCATGTTACTATATGTCATTTGTGTTCGTCGCACAATCACGTCACGCTGTATTAATTTTGGTATATATCAAGCTAGCGAACCGGTCGCGAGCGCAACATCAGCGTGGGGTGTAAATCAGGCTGTATATGACATGCATGTCATTATTTTCACGTTACCAGCTGTCATTTGTGTTGGTTTCACAGTCACGCTGCGCAATACAAATTTTGGTGTATGACAAGCACGCAAAACGGCCGCGAGCGCCCCGGGACCATGTTGTCTAAGTCGCGCCATAGATGACAAGCGTGTCATGATTTGCACGCTAGAAACTGTCATTAATATGCGTCATACACTCTTGTGACGCCCTACCTAGTTTGGTAAGTATCAAGTTAACGAAACGGCCGCAAGAGAACCAAGGGAGTGGCGTGTAAACATGCCGTTCATTAAATGCATATCATGGCTTTCATTTTATGACCCGTCATTCATGTTCTTCATACAGTTATGTCATGCCACACCAATTTTGGCATACATCGCATTGACAAAACACCCACACGAGCACAAAGTCCTAGGCGGCTAGATAAATAGGTAGATAGATATGCTCGAAGTCACAGAAAGCGCGAATGAGGAATAATGCTTTCAGGGAATATAGACTAGAGCAAAAGGCCGCGATTACAACATTGTCACGTGATGAAATGTGCATGAAGGACAACTTTGTTTTCAATTTCTCCCGTTCTCTAACTTCATTTGTTTGTTTTGATCCTTCGTCTCGGTGTCGATATGTGCGCATTAACAGGTGACAAAACCGTGCGCTCTCGTTTTGTAGCATCTACCTTGGATACAGTGAACTTCCCTGGACATCCTTCTGCCGCCATGCAACGGTGAGAGCCCATCGAAGCACAGATTATCACGAAGTGAGAAGACTTTGACAACAATTTTGCATTGGACAGTCTGCCCATTTCCTTAAATAGCATATTAAGGTACTGAAGCACTGTACCTTGAGACGTATGCATCGATGAACAGTGAAATAGCATATCCCGGTACATTAACATCATTAGCTGGGATTCATCCAGTTAGAAAGAATAAATCATGCTTAATCTACATATGACGGCCATATGTGACAGACATCTGTTAAGTGACAGTGTGTATTGTGAAGCACATGCATTTTCTGGTGTTGAATGAATGAATAAATGTTTATTCATGCAAAATACAAGAAATGGGCCTCGAGCGAAAAGCTACAATGGTAGCTTGAGAAGTGCACAAGGCCCAGTAGAGGAAAAAAAAAGACAGAGCAGCAGAAACGTGTGCACTTTCACAGGCGAAACACATACGCACACAAAAAAGGAAGGACAAAGCAGAAGAAACGTGCACATTCAAAGACAAAACACATACGCGAACTGCGGAATGACAAAATCAAAAAGGGTGAACATTTGTGCTAGTGAAAACTATGAAAACCAGAAAACAGAAAATATTGAACGGCCGTTTAACGGCACCATGGAAAGAATACACCTTCATTGGTCACATATCAGCAGTGGAACTTGCAAAGGTTACATGTTTATAATCTTAGCCATTAAGAACTGTGCAAGGCTAATTTAATCGCAATGATATGTCAGCTGTTGAGTCTCTTGGACCACACTGTTGAATCACCTTGTTTATTCCCTCTCGTGAATTTGCTGTTTTGTATTATGTTGTCATAGTTTTTAAGGTCACAATTTGACATGGCGAAAGCGCTGTTATTGTTCCCAGGCCTTAGTTTATCCTGATTAGAAGTGCGGTGTTTATTTTTGCCATGGTTCAATACCAAGTTGTCTAATGTCCACAACTAAACAGAGTCGGTGCGGTTGATCAAGACATTCCTAACATTCACAACCCCGTTAATGTGTACTGATAATGATAACTTTACTGTCGTCAAGAACAACCCGGATAATGGTTAACATGAAAAGAGTACCCTTCTAGTGGTGTGTGCAAATATAACGCTTGCAAATATAGCGTCACGATATGCACGGAACACGTGGAGACAGCGGAGGAAGTGGCTATCGCGCTCGCGGTGGCCACCACCACGGTCGAAGTGGTAATCAGCGACTCCCAGACCGCAGTTCCGCAATTTTGCCAGTGGCCGCGTCTCCCCCGAGGCGTTAAAAATTCTTCTTGCGGGCAATATCGAGAATAGGGACGTATAAACGTCCCTTATGGGCGCCCGCCCACACCACTTCGCTCGCCGGCAACGAGGCGGCGCACGGGGCGGCTCGAGGGCTTGCGGACCGAGCCGCCACCGGACGTCAACGCAACCGCCGCTCGGCCGCGACGTCGGGCGGGGAGTGGGAGTGGGAGGATCGCCTTCTTAGTTTCAGAGATATAACACAGCATTACATACTGGTCAGGTGCAAACTTCCGCCACCACACCAAAAGCTGAACAAGAAGCAAATGGTCACGTGGCGTCAGCTGCAGACCAGAACGTTCCGAGCCCTGTGATCTTGAATCTCGATTAGAGCACTGCACGGGCCGGATTTTACGGCCCGGGCCCGGCCCGGGCCCGGGCGTACATGACCGAACCCAGCCCGAGCCCGGCCCGGGCCCGTGGTTCCACGCCCGGGCCCGGCCTGGGCCCGGGCGTTCATTACTAAACTAATCCAGGGCGCGCTTGTTCATGACCAGGTCCGACCAGGGCCCGCTAGAGGATATTAGTTGTTGATGATGATTATTAATGATGCCGTGCGCTTTGTAGCGGGCGATCGCAGGGAAAATTCGGTGTGTACATGCACCGAAATGTTGCTTTGCCCGCGGTGGTAGCTCAGCGGTTCAGCTGTTTCGCTGTTAAGTCCTATGACACGGGTGCTATTCTCGCGGCCACGGTGGCCGCAATTTGATGGGGGCGAAATGCAAGAACACCCGTGTATATACTTACCTTTAGGTGCACGTTTGAGAACTCGAAGTGGTCGAAATTGATCCGGTGCAACTGCGGCGTGCCTCGTAATCATATCGTACTTTTGGCACGTAATACCAAGGAATATAAATGAAATGTACGGTATGTGTCAACCTCGAATAAAAGGCCGAAATCTTTATTCCTCCCATGGGACCAACCGTGATCTGGCCCATGGTTAGTGCTGTTAATATATATATATATATATATATATATATATATATATATATATATATACATATATATATATATATATATACATATATAAAATATATATATATATATATATATATATATATATATATATACGTCATCTGGCGTGTTTATAAGGAAACTCACCACGATGCACTTGTTACTTTGACAAAGTCTGGTCGCGCAGACGAAACATTAGTGAAATATAGTGCCAATCTATATCTATACTGGTGAAAAAAAATAGCGCTTCAACTGTTTTTCTATTTTATTGCTAAGCTTTACTAAGAGCCAGCTCTTTGCACGTGTCACTTCAGCTTGGCACTTATACCTTAGACAATGCAATGCATCGATCACCCAAGCGTTATTAGGCAAGCTACAAGTTTTGCGAGGCCAGGGCAACCTTAGAATACATATTATGGGAGTGTGACAGAGGTGGGGTTCCACACAGAGACCCAGCCTCGAACCGAACGCGCTGGGAGACTACACTGCTCAGCTTCGCCCTCGAGGACCAACTCTGGGCCGTCCAGCGGTCGGAGGCAGCCGCCAGAGCTCAAGGGCTCGTGGCCGACGCCTAGGTGGGGAGATTCGCCCAAGTCCCCGAAGAACTCACCGGACTTTTTTTTAATCAAGTTTCTCTCTCTCTCTCATGGCATATAAAGTGCCAGGATCCAATGTGCAAAGGGACCACTTACTATTTATGGGGAATTTTTATTCAGTGCATGTGATTGCCCAATTCCAAGTTGACTTTGCAGTCATGGTACTTTATTTTCAATGTGGTAAATATGCATAAGCCATAAAGTGAGGCATTAAAGATGTACTTTTGAGTTACAGATGACACTAGCTCGCATGAAAACAATGAAAAATAGCTGTACTAATTACGCCTAATAGAAGTATTGGCACATTGCAGTCATGTGATTATGCCGACAAGTTCCCAAGCACACTTCCAGAAATATACAATGGTCTTCAGATTTCTGTAAGTACATATGTACATCAATATATTTTTGTGGGTACTCCTGAATGTTTTTATGCATCTTGGTAAATGGACCTACAGTCAACACCAAAGGTCTATTTTGGGCTTTTCTGCAGGAAACTGAACTACACAGACATGTGCGACATGTTTTGATGCCATAGAGCAAACTAATGCAATAAAAACTGTACAACTGATTGTGTACGAGGCTTCATATTTGTCAAAAGTGATGCTAGCTTTATTGTACTAATTTAGTTGCCTTTGTGTGTAGGCTGACACCAAGTCCCTTGGGTATCCTGTTTCTTTTGAATGTGCTTACATGCTGGCATGGTGAAGTTCACACGTGAGTGTGCATTATGCTGCGATTTCGCACCCTGTTTTCGTGTTGCTTTACTGCTGTGAATTATGTGTAGTGCTTAGGCTGTACTGTATATGTTGTTCCACAGGTTCAGTATTGGGAGTAGGTTCTGTGTGCGACGATGGACATATATATATCCTTGCATTGACATGAGAACTGCTACTGTTTTGATTCCAATAAAATGCTGTAACCACTGGTTCTTGTATCAATTGAATTGTGACTACTTGTCAGGCATGCAAATGGAAGAAATGAATTTGTGCGTGCAAAACAAATAGCTGAAACACTGCCTGCTCAATGTAACTTTATTTGTTTTATTTCCAAACACACTGAACAGATGATTCACGCATTATGACACATTGCAGAAGAGAGGAAGGCAACAAAGTTAGGTAAAAAGTAATCAGTGTTCTAACGTAGACTGGGTGATTTTTCATCAATAGTAGCGTAATTGACGGTGCCTGTTGTATAAACAAAGCTCAACATCATGTGCAGGTGGACGAGGGAGTGCACATATGATAGAATTTTCCAGTTTTCTGCATATTTGCTACAGTCCTTGTGTATCTGTGTTACGATTGTGAAATTCTGAATTGCAAGCAAGCCAAACTTTCTGCTGCTGTGAAAATACCATACTAGTAATTCAAAAGAACCATATTTTCTCAAGAACAGCTGTTTCATTGAGGAAGACGGTAATGCATTTTTTTTTAAATTTGTACTGCATGTCGTTTATGTTTATGTAACTCAACACTCCGATCAAGTTAGAGTCAATGATGTGTTGCACTCAATTACTGTATGGTGTGAAACATGGGGTTTGAAGCTTAATGCTTCGAAGACGGCAAGTATTACATTTACCAACAAAAAGAACTCTTAGAAATTTGCTTATACCATTAATAACGCCTATATTAAAAAACCCAGCAAGTGAAGTATTTAGGTGTTACATTCACAAACAATTTCAGTTGGGAACCCTATCTAGAAAACGTCTGCAGCAACGCGCTGAAAACACTGGTATTTTTTAAACGTAAAATTCGCCGTACCTCATCGACCGTAAAATTAACAGCGTACAAAACTCTCATCAGACCAAAATTAGAATACGCGGATCTGATCTGGGGCCCTCACCAGAAATATTTAATAAAAAATACAAAGATTGCAAAATTTAGCCTTGAGGTTCATGTACACCGCATATTCGGACTTGTAAAGCGTGTCCCTTCGCGACAGGGCAAAATTGAAGAAACTGTCACATCGCAGAACTGTATCTCGCATCGAATTTTTATATCGGCTGTACCACGGTTACTACAAAATACCGCGAGAAAGTTACTTAACTGAGGCCACCATGCGGTCTGGTCGTACAAACCGCAATAAAGCAATTGAGCAACCGTTTAGTAATATTAACACAGATCAATATTATCTTTTTCCCCCTGCAATTTCACTATGGAATAAATTACCAGAGGAAGTAGTTAACGCTAACACATCCGAATAGTTCGTTCACCTATTAAATAACCTTTCCTTTGACGTGTAAAATTATTTTTCTACGGTGTCGCAATGAAGGTAGTTGCTTCTTGCGTTCGCTTTTTCATCTGATGCATAGTCTTATGTATTGTATAGCCTTATTTAAACAATTGTCTGATGTGTTGAATTGTTCTGTGTACATATTTTTCTTACTGTTATGTGCCGAATTGCGAAGCACATTTTTGGCTTATTGATTATAAACATGTATTCGGCAATGTACGTTGCGACAGTTGTAATTATTGTTGTTATTGTTTTTGTATATTCATGTACCCCTCCTGCTTGGGCGCGAGTAGGGCCCGCAGTATTTGTAAATAAACAAAATAAATATGTTAGGGTGGACAAGTGGGCGCGTTGGTTTGAAAGGAGCGAAGACGCTGATGCACAATGAGAGAGAGAGACACCCTGTGTGTGTGTGTGCGTGTGTGCGTCCATCGTCGTCCACCGTGAGCCGTTGGACCTCATAAAGAAGAATAAACGCAGAAACAGGGTATTTACCTTTCATACAGGAGGTTAATACGCGTTCAGAAATATCTGTACGTTCAAGACACACGACAGCGCTTGTCGTGTGTACTTCATCTGTCCCTTGTCGCTTTTTGTGAGCGCTGCACAATCCTAAGTATGAATCAATACCAACTCCCTCAATTTTCTATTCTAAGTCAGCTCATTTCTAGTACACAGAGCTCTATTCAGTGTTTTAACATTTCCAATCCAGCTATATTGGCAACTTTAACAGCCATTTGTGTTTGTAACGCAAGGACTGCGACATGGCACAAACGACAAGGTGCATGCCCACCCCTGCTCGACTAGCCTTCGGCCCCCTTCAGCCTTTAGCAGGCCACGCCCGATGGTTGTGCAGTGTCATGTGCTCGGAATGGTGGAGGAGCGCAAGGTTCTACCAGTACGCATCATTTGTGGGGAGCACGAGACCAAAGGCTCCACTCATCGGAGACAGCAGCGTATGTATCGTGACTGGTGCTGCATCGCTGACCAAACTACTGAATTTCTGTGGTTATGCACGAGACCTCGCCCACCACCCAGGAAAAGCAGCATCACTGAGAAACGAAAGGTACTGGCACTGGGCGACATCACGGTACCGAAAACCTGCACGAGCATTCTGCAAAAAGGCCCCAAGTTCGCCACGGAGCAGCGACTTTCTCCGGTGGACAAAGTGCTCCGCTCGGGAGACGTTTCAGCAAGAGTGCAAGAGGACCTGCTACCTCACTGCGTGATCGAGTGTGTGGAAGTCGTAAAGCGAACTCATGGCAAGGAACGTAAGTCAATGAATCTGTCTCCGGTCGTCAAACTTCTTGTGAATGAAGGTCATAGACTAACAACGGCAGATAATGAAGGTTTCTTCGTGATTCTACCAGAGACTCTGTACAAGCGCAAAGCGGAGCAAGCCATGGAAAAGAATTTTGTGCAGTCTACTGAAAAACTGCCAAAAGTGAAGAAAAGTGCTTTGGGGCTGTTAACCGGCTTAAAGTTAGAAAAGTTGGCAGCGGGAGTAAAGAAAGTGGGGAAAGGTTTCCTGGAAGTTTTCTTTTCAGCAAAAACCCACAAGCCAGACATTCCGTTCAGGGCAATCGTCACTGAAAAGGCTACGTGGCAACATGTCGTGTCAGGCTACCTGCAGGCGCAGCTAGCCCCCTTGGACATCAAAGACCTCTTTCGGGTAGCCAATTCCTTAGAATTGACAAACCTTTTGAGAGAACATAACCGAGGGAATCGCCAGGCCATCAGCATTGATGTTGAAGACCTGTTCTACTCACTCCCACACGATGAACTTATAATAAATATAATAATATCTGGGGTTTAACGTCCCAAAACCAAGATATGATTATGAGAGGCGCCGTAGTGGTGGGCTCCGGAAATTTCGACCACCTGGGGTTCTTTAACGTGCGCCTAAATCTAAGTACACGGGCCTCAAACATTTTCGCCTCCATCGAAAATGCAGCCGCCGCGGCCGGGATTCGATCCCGCGACCCTCGGGTCAGCAGTCGAGCGCCATAACCACTAGACCACCGTGGCGGAGCCACGATGAACTTATGAAAAGTGTCAAAATATGCATTTGTGACTTGAATGATGAGTATGCATTTTATGAAAGATGTGAAATTTCAGTACATACCTTTCTTGAACTCCTGTCCGTTTACTTTCAGTCTACCTTTGTACAACATGAAAGCAGCCTGTATTATACAGAAAAGTGGAGTCTGTATAGGGTCTAGGGTGGCCCCAGTACTCAGTGAAATGTTTTTGAGAAGGGTAGATAGGTGGTTGGCTGAGCGTTCGATGGCGTGGTAGGACATGTGTACCGGTGTGTTGATGATTTTTGATTTTTTGGTCTTATTCAATAGCCCAAATTACACGGGAAGCAGCATAGACATACTCAAAGTCTTTAAGGAATGTGGGCTTGGGCTTAAGTTTAGGGTTGAACTGATGAAAGAAGAGTCTATTCAATTTCTAGACCTGAAAATGAAGTTTTTACCGACTCATGTTTGTTGGAGATACTTCCCAAGAACCATGAAACCGTTGCTGGATTTCAGCTCTAGCCATTCCAAGCTTATCAAACAGGGGATAGCACTCTCGCGCATCCGCTCTGCCCTAGAAAGAACATGCGTACACGGTCTCCGCCATAGCTTCGACGAACAAGTGGCTAGGTTAAGGAGAGCAGGATTCACGGACGTCGCAATTGCAAAGGCGTGCGAAAAATTGATGAAGGCCAAGAAGTCAGTGCAGCAAGAGACTGCACAAACTGAAAGCAGCAGTAAGGGAGAAAGATGCGCTGTTTTACCATCCGCGCACAAGCTGTCACATGGCCTAAAAAAAGTCGTTAAGCGCTACGAGGTGGACGTCGTCTTCTCCTCCCCAAACACGTTGTCCGGCATGTGCGCCCGCGTGAACAAGTGCGCACAGCCGAGTGGGTCGAAAGAAACAAACAGCGAATGGGGCACTAAACACATGTCCAAGTTTGTTGACTGCGAGGTAGAAATCGTTCATCAGATCCCGTTGTCGTGCAGTAGATCTTACGTAGGACAGAGTGGAAGGTGCTTGAATGTTCGTTTGGGAGAACACAAGCGCTCATTAACACAAGACACGCATTCTCATTTAGCAGATCATTGTCTGGATTGCGGGTGTACCCCGCACTTTACTGATACCATGGTTCTTTCCAGGCACAAAAAGTAGCTTGCCCGACAGATTATCGAGGCCTTCCACATTAGATGAAGCTACAAAAGATGCGTAAGCCAGCCATAGATAAATGTTTGGGATAGGGAATACGAGTTTTTGGTCAGCACGTGCGGCAATGTGGCTTAAAATTCGTTGTGGCATGCTATGTTAAGGGGCAACACCCATGAATGTTCTTTTCGTTTTTCGTTGGGAGTACAAGTTACGTGACTCGATCAGCGCTTGTCGTGTGTACTTCTTCTGTCCCTTGTTCCTTTTTGTGAGCGCTGCACAATCCTAAGTATGTTCAAGAAAAAAACCGTGCACAAAACTGAGGGCACCATACATCTCGATGTAATACTTCGATTCGATGGCATCGATGGCATCGAACTTTGCTAATCCGCAGTACAGCCGCAGACCAGCCACGGTGGTCTAGTGGTAATGGTGCTCGACTACTGACCCGAAGGTCGCGCGATCGAATCCCAGCCGCGGCGCCCGCATTTTCGGTGGAGGCGAAAATGTTAGAGGCCCGTGTACTTGATTTAGGGCCACGCGAAAGAACCCTAGGTGGTCGAAATTTCCGGAGCCCTCCACCACGGCGTCCCACATAAGCATGTCGTGGTTCTGGGACGTTAAACCCCAACAGTTAGGCACAGCCGCAAGGCCTTCCTCTTCAGCAGCAGAACAAGTGGGCGTATATTATTAGCTGGTTCTGCTGAAGATAACACGTAATCGAATTATAAAATGGCACGCATGCGGACGTACGGAATAATTAGAAATTTGTGCCTCTGTACCCCCGACCGAACTTTGTGAAGCGTGCTTAGTTCATCACTGCTTAAAACGAAAAGCTGTAGTGGCACGAATACTAATCTCCCTCTTCGACCTACCACAGAATATAGAGGATTGCATCTGCTTCGTACTGCACTATGAAGGTGATTATATTTGGTTTCACGATTATTTGAACACAACTATAATACTTGAGGAAACAGTTTGACAAGTGGTGAAATGTATCCGACTGAGGAATCTATATTTCTTGAACTTACAAGCTAGACAGGCTAAATGTAAAACATGTGCCGATGTATAAAACAGGTGTAAATAACAAGAACGCGTACGTCATGACGTGATGGGCCCTCAAACGTTTTTATACCAACGCGATGGGACCTTGTTTTGCATTTTGGTTGTTTCATTACTTTTTTGTTTCCTTGTTATAGTTTCAGCATTCGATATCCTAGCTAATGATGTGGGCGAGAAATATGAACATAACAGCAGCACTAATGGAATTCTGAAAGGAGACAAGGAAAAGACTGAAGAATAAATATATAAGAACACAAAACTGTATGAAGCAGCGTTATTATAAATCACACACTGGCGTCACGTTTTCTCCACGGCAGTTATCGGAACGAGCCATTTATTTCGCATTTAATATACCGTATTTGCGCAACCGTGCTAAGGCAAGCATGAAGCAGGCAGATAGAAATAAGTTTGCGCGCAAAGCAGCAAGGTAATGACACGGGAACGCTAAATCGCTGAATTCGCTGGCACCGCGCTGTCACGGTACATAAGCGTAAATGCAGAATATCCGACTATTTGCTTCCTTCTATTGCGTTTTCCTCGTTAGCGGCAACAGCCTCGCATTTTGACACGCAGGCGCTTTATGGCGCGTGTGTGGTATAATGGGATAATGGAAATGGAAGATGCTCGCGTACATTCTGAGAACACGAACGAACGAAACGAAAGTAAACCTTTATATGCTGCGCACTCGAGGGAACAAAACTGTGTGTGAAGTTAACAACTCAGGAAAACACTGTTTCGTGTTTTATTGCGCATACGTAATGCATTTTACAGACAGCATTGAAAGCTAGTATGATTTCATGCGGTAATAGCTAGTTACCTCAAAACTAAAAAAGAAAAGAAAAATAAACAGCGATCTCAAAGCTATAGCGATCCAGCCAGATCTTAAAGCCAGCGAAACATTATGATGACTTCAAAACTTACGCTTCTCTCCGTCAGCAGTTCAAGAGCGCAAACAATTTCATGTCCTCCATCTGCTGCGCGCCATCAGGTGCGCCTTAATCAGCGTCCTTGAAGCTTCAGTGTTTTTAATCTACCTCAACAATTTGTCACTGACGCATCGTCGCCTACGAGTCTCACTGATAGCTACCTCATTTATCCCTCAATACGGAATACTTAAGAATATAATATTAGTTATTGGTGTTTAACGTACCAAAACCAGGATATGGTCATGATAGATGCCATAGTGGAGGACTCCAGTAATTTCGACCACCTAGGGTTCTTTAACGTGCCATCATGTCATACGAAGTAAGGCTAGCAGCTAACTTATTTGGATCTGATCTTGCGTAACTCTACAAAACGCTGGTTTATGCGAATAGGGCTGCTCGAGGGAGCTAAGCGGTTTTCGTGCCGTATGTTGCCTCAACGCGAAGTAAGCAGTGAGAGAGCACAGCACTGTCCCTTCATGCTCCTTCCCGGAACGAAAGACTGGCGTTTCATCACTGCTTGAGGAGCCAGCGACGGCATGCACGCGGCGTTATCACCTGCAGCCTTCGTGCGATGGCTGGCTCGTTTCACCTCTGCTACAGCCGCGTTCTTTCCCAGCGCGCTTTTACTAGCGCGTACGACACGCGAAGCACGCGCTGATGATATCGATGGCGTCTTTATACGGAAAACGACGGCGACGGCAAAAACCTGCCGAATGTTGCCATATAATTGCAATCGCAATAAAAATAACCCGCCGCCGTTCTTCTCTTGATACGCAGGCTTTTCCTCACGACTAGCCTTCCTCGTAAGAAATCTACGCGAAAATTTTAGCCGCTTGATACACGTACGTACGCGCGTAGTCGTCCGCAGATCGTCTGTCGACAGAACAGCAAGCTTAATAATTGTGAAATGAGAAGGCCTGGTTAGAAAACAAGCTTGTGTAAACAAGACGAAACCAGTCGGCTTTGTACAAGGCACGTTCACGTCTGTGCAAAAAGTAATCTTTAACGTTTACTGAGAGTGCTGGATGTATATGGAATTGAAGTGAAAAATAACCAAGATGTTCTTGCGGCAAAAGTGCTTCCGGTATTTGCGACATTATCGAATCCCTGCGATGTATTCTGCATTCAAGAAGCAATAAGCTACGCAATCAAAACTCAATCCAACGAGTATGAATTACTCGAGATGTCGCTGTATACAGTGTGCGAGCAATCAGCTTCGTTTTTCCTACGTTGACAGGCGCAACGGGCACATTCCGTGCCGTGCGTCTTTCGATAACAAATTAAAAACGTGATTGCGAAGGGTGCCCAGAGGCAAGTGGCGTAAGAAATGAAGGGAGAAAAGCAGCATGGCTGTCCCGAAGAAACACAACAAACGGGCTTTATCGCGAGCGCGGTAAGCACGTCGTGCTTATTATCACGAAGATAAATAACATGAACCTTGTATTACTATGCCGGCTTAATTTAGAAGTCTCACAATTAAATCTTCCGACAACAAAATCAGAACAATCTCCTCGAGCATTCTTCTCAGATCCGAAGTGCACATCTCAACTTCAAAATGTTCGGCAAAAGTTTGGTTATCAAAGCAGCACGCAATTTCCAGCTTCCATCCGGATGGTTGCTTAGCGCACAATACTTTTTATTGGGCTCTCCTCGATTTTTCGCGGCACAGTAGGGTCCGCTCACCATGCGCCGGTGAATGACGAAGGGAGGAGCTGAATTTTGAATGCCCGGAAACTCCGGCAACCACTGCCGCTGAGCCTCTGCTAATGCAAGCGCTGCGAAACGATTATGCGAGTGCGCCCAACTCAAGATGGCGGCGCACCCGGCGTTTCCACAGCACAAATCATGATCAATACCCTACATTAATTTCATAGATGACCCCTTCGCTTTACAATGTTAGCTGGATTTCATTTCCGACTAGTGTAATAAATGACAACTCACACTAAGCGCTACCAAACACATGGTTTGCTCTTTCAGCCGCAAGCGTAAAGCTTCTTGTTTCCGATACCTGATCGACAGAATAGTCTTTTGTCAGGGAAGTATTTAAGCCCTATTTTTACAGGTGATCGCTAACGGGTAACTCCTGTTAGCACCACAAGTTCCAAATCTTCCAGGTCACTTAGGTACCTTCGCCAAAATTTGCACAAGTCCTCTAAAAAAACTCGGCTACAAAACCAGTGCGCGTCCACAGCAAAAATATTTATCATCAGGGAATCCTAATCAAAAGTTTCTTACTAACAAGCTGCAATCTGTACATAATGGAAGCGCCCTCACATATTTCACGCCGAATGCATGATGATTACAGTATGGGATGGAATAGGTGACTCTGCATAGGCAAAAGGCCTGAATGAGGTGGCGTGTGTGTGCTTCCCTCATATCGCGATGACGATTGGAAATGCGCTTAATTAGGGAAGCTGCATTATTAACCGTAGTGCGGATTAACTTTATGGTCTCAGCGTTGGAGCCAATGTCGGAAATACTAAGACCTAAAATTTTGATTTTATTAACCCTGAGAATGGGAGTGCCATCTAGTATGACTAGAATCTTACAAGTATCCCGCTTTTTAAGGTCAATAACTAGGATTTCCGATTTAGCCGCCGAGCAGGTGAGCCCAATACTATTGGCATGCTGAACAACAGTGTCAGTGGGCAACTGTAGATTCGATTCAATTTCGCCATGGTTGCCGGCATTGACCAGATGGTAATATCATCCGCGTACAAGGAGTGACTGATGGAAGGAAGTTGGGCAAGTTTCCGTGCTAGCGGAATGAGAGTAACGTTAAAAAGAAGCGGGCACAAAACTGCTCCCTGGGGCGTTCCCTTGCTTCCTAGCGTGAAGAGACCTCACACACACGGAGACCGAGCAACTCAGCAGACTCATCCGCACTGAATACAAAACTGTTTTCCATCTCCCTAAATCAACAGTCACGGATAAATTACTTCAACTAGGGGTGCACAACCCTCTGGGAGAGCTCGTAGAAGCGCATCTCTTCAGTTAATATCAAAGGCTATCGCTTACAGAAACTGGTCAAGTACTGCTGCGCCGACTTGGAATCAGCGTTCCTGGTCATACCACGGTCACGCACAAACTTCCAATTGCTGTTAGCAGCAACCTATGCATTCCGCTACTCCTCAAAACAGCCACCCAGAACATAATCGAGCGAGACGGGAAGCTAGAGCCAAGGCTCTTCACAAGCGCTTCCCTTCGAATTCTCCAGCAGTACACGCAGACGCGGCCGAATATGCAGATCACCCAGCTTTCGCAATAGCCGTTGTAGACGAATTTCAAAACCCGGTCGCTAGTGCGTCCATTCCAAATTCGGCAAAATCGCTGGAAGCAGAGGAGGCGGAAATTGGCTTAATAATTGTTCACTCCTCCGCTGAGTATATTTTCTCCGATTATAAAACTGCAATTCGTAATTTCGCCACTCTCAAATTCCACTCTCCGGCAGCTAGAATCCTTGAGTTATCTCCTCCGCCTGATCGCCTCATCACCCTCCTCTGGCTACCTGCGCACAGTGGACACCCAGGCAACACGGCCGCTCACACCCATGCCCGACCACTCGTCAATCGAGCTCAAAACTACCTGCCTTCGTTTCGCGGTTGCCAGGGATCGACTCCTCAGCTACCACGACATAACATTCTCTTATCGAAATTCCCGTCTAACGTATCCCCCACCACATAAATCTCTCTCCAGAAGTGACCAGGTTTTGTGGCGCAGCCTTCAAACAGCCACAGTCACTGCTTTCCTTCAGTCACACCTTTGTGAATTGCCCAAAGAAACCTAAGCCCCCGTGGCAAGGGTCAGAACACCAGGAGCGATTGGAGGCTACTCTGCGCAGCTCGCAGCCGGAGTTACAACTCCGGACGGTGGGCCAGAGGGATCGCCGAAGCACAGAAATGTCCGGCCACCTAGAGTGGCCCGATGGCCCGTCGTCGTCCTGTTTCCACTTCCCCCCACACTCCCCTCACAAGATTCTTTCTTGAATCAATAAAGTTGTTTACCTACCTACCTACAGTATGGAACGTATGTACTGACAAACCGAAGCATTTGACCCACCAGAATTTCCACGCGATATCGTTCTTGCGAACGATCTTCCCGACAATACGGCATCCATCTACGACCATTACTCATGTCACAGCGCAAACATATTCTCGAGCAGTGTCGCAAGTTCATAACAATTTTGCCTGAGATGTTTATCAGGGCCGCTGCTTAAGCTTCGAGTAGCGCCGTTGTCGTCCGCGCAAAGCTCGGCGGGTATGTGCGACAGAAAGCGAGTATGGGCCAAGCAGCTCCAAGCATAGCATAGCCTTGGATAGTATAGTATAGTAAGAGTGAGCGAAAGGGAAGCAAAGGTGAGGAGGACTGACGTAAGTGTGAGGAGGAGGACAAGGAAGAGGATCACCCATAGGATAGCCATGTAGAGTATAGTATAGCAAGAGGTGGTAAAGAGATACAACGGTGAGAAGCAGTCACTTCCGGCGGATGTCGAGGTTACGAGGAGGGAAAGGAGGAGACAGAGGGTAATATAAAAAGAGAAAACAGAAGAAAGAAAGATGATAGAAGGAAAGAAGAAGAAGACGTAGAAAGATATAAAGAAAGAAATAATGATAGATGGAAGAAAAAAGAAGGAGATGAAGAAAGAACTCGATGTGTGTTCGCTAGGTGGTGGCACCTGCTTCCCAGCTCCTCTGTTTGCTTAGATTTCATAGGCGTGAAACTGGCTTTAATTTTATGCGTGAATGAGGCACATTTTATTCCGTCTTGTCATGTGCTGAAATGTTCCTCTCAGTCATGGCTAGTTCGAGTACTTGTTTGCTGAGTTCTAGTAAATGTACTGAGGCCCTACTACGTCGCCGGGCTTGTGTTCGAGAATGTCCGATTTTTGGCGCCGAGGCGTAGGCAGATAGATAGATAGATAGATAGATAGATAGATAGATAGATAGATAGATAGATAGATAGATAGATAGATAGATAGATAGATAGATAGATAGATAGATAGATAGATAGATAGATAGATAGATAGATAGATAGATAGATAGATAGATAGATAGATCGATAGATAGATAGAAACGGCGAAAGTGTATTAGGTGTAAGACCATTAAAAAAGGGAAGGGAAGGACAAAAGGTTTTTAGCGAACGCGGCAAGCATTTCTAGAGGAGGCGTTGATCGAGCAAACGGCAGCACCAGAAACAACTTCGCTGCACCAATAGAAGCTGGTTGCCTCCGCGTCCAGCTTATCAAGTCGTCGGCGTGCGCTGTGTGCCTCGTAAGTTCAAACGTGACGTTTGCATTAGCTTTAGATTTATTTCCTTACGCTTCGACACCAATGTATTCGCGACTGTATTGAGGTGTTAGGGCGGTTAAACACCCCCACCCCATCCGAAAATTTTCAATTTTGTGTATGTATATATACACGCACACATACAAACCCACGCACGAATCGACATAAAATATGGTTGCACACGTCTCCCCCTCCCTCTCCCCAAAAAATTCTGGCTACGTTCCGGCACCCGAGCGTATGAATCGAACTTCAAGCTGCCGTTTCTACGAACCCCGCAAATCTGAAAGCGCGGTGAATCTTAACAAAGGGAAGGGGAAACACTTACACATAACGAGAGAAGTATATGTCACACTGGCTATCACGGGATTAATGGCTTCATAACGTTGCCGGTATTTGCAAAGAAGCGAAAAAGATGGTATTGTATAGCTGCAACGGTGGAAGGCAGACTATTCCAGAGTAATTATTTTTCTGAGTAAGAAGCTGCTGAATGCGACATTTATAGTAAGTTGGTAAATTTACAGAGGTTATGCGGTGCCTAAACTAAGGCAGTGAGACATCAAGCGACAAGACTGACACGAAATATGTATAGGTCGTTAATGCACACCTTGCAATAACACTGCCTGAAGTAGTGTGCTGCGTTTCTCTAGTGACAGCGAATACATGCTGATTTCTTTGTTGCAAGCACTGAATCTCATGTCATTAGGGAACAAGCCTAAGATGCAACGTTGTGCCATGGACAGCAGCTATTCAGACCTGTGTTCTCCTGCGCGAGTTAACGAGGGGCCCACACAGTGCTAGGAAATCCTGGATCGATCGTATGGTTAATTTATATATAAGCATGGCCCGACAAGAAGGGAGTCGCGACGGACGCACTTATACGGCCTGCGCTTCATTCCGGAGAATAATGGGTCGCGTCAGTGACGAGTAGGTGCCTCGCTTAACCAGTGGGGAACCAGACGAGAGCAAAGAAGGGACAGACCACCTCTTGCAGTCATCGATGAACAGAACTGTCCAAACCAAAATGCACTACAAAGCGTGTTGCAGCTTGAAGCCTCGACCTTCTGGCTATGTAGGGTGTAGAACCTTTGTCTTAGGAGTGTTATTTCCTTTTGCTTCCACAGGACGAAGAATGTCACTGAGCCATCGAAAGCTTTGGAATAATTTGAACGTGGCCTGGATGTTGTTGGTGTATCAACAGCTGAGATAGTGAATGCAAAACTGTTTATAAAGCAACGATAAATGCATAGAATAGCAAACCGGTGGCCAGTACCTATATTTTATTCAAAAACCTAATTCAAGTTATCATGTAACTAAGCGTTGCAATAAGAGTACTCTTTACACTGTGTGTAAAGGTTGATGTAGCAAGCAGGATTGTGTTTGTCTCCATTAGCTTAGGCGTGCTTTATGCAACCATGACAATGATATTCAGGTAGCCTTATGCGTGGAACATACGATGAAGGACAAAACATTATTTCGTGCTCGTTGCTACACCAATTATATCCTGCAGCAGGGCTGGGCAGAGATACTCAGAAAAGTATTCCGGAATACAGATATCGAAATACATGAACTGGAAGCCTAAAATACAGATACTGAGATACATTTGCATTTAACGTAACGGGATATTTCGGAGATACTTTCGCAATAAGAAGAAAAAAGTATTCCAGAATACAGTTACAGCGATACAGATACTGGAATACTTATTTTTTTTATTTCAAGGATGCTCATACTACGCAATACACTTATTAGGGCAGCATAATGTTGTAAATAAAGTTACAGCGCATCGAAACGTTCAGTCCATTTATTTAATAATTACAGTACCCTCAACGCCATTAAGACATTGCAGGGGAGGGGGGTGGGCAAAGTACATAATTAGTAATAATGACATAATTACAAGTATCAATTGCAATAAAAATACACCATTTCACAGCAACGGTAAGAAGGATTGGACACCGAAAGCGACATACTTGGCGAACGAACTAAGCTATGCTAGAAACAGCACTTTAAGCAAATCACTCGAATCACTAATGAACACCAGTGAATTGAGGAAAAGCACACATTTAGAGTGAAGATCCGCTTTGCTAAGAAGGTTGTTGTGTAGGCTTCTCAAATAGGCTGTCGTCTAACAGCGTCGGTTCAGCCTCAGCACAAGACTCACGAAAGAAAAAGTCTGCCTATCGCTGAAGGCGAGCACAAATTCGTGTTTTAAAGTGAATAAATATCGCCTTCACAGCCGGATCGCCCTGCAGCGTGGCGATTTCTCTTCTCGGGTCATCTAGATACCGAAACGCCTCCACCCTCACTTGGGTTGTTCTCACTGTTCAGAATCCGAAGTCTCTCCCCATCTTCGGAAACCTAAGCCGTCTGACCCTGTCGGCTTCAATGAAGCTGTCACCACTACCGACGCTACCAGCACCAATTTCAGAAAGCCGCAACAGGCGAAGTCTGCTCCGGCGGTGGGGGAACCTGCTACCACAAAGACCGTTTCACGCATGTAATCAATTAGGAACGCACCCTGACATTGGAGAGGTGGCTGAAAGCGCGTCAAAGATAGCCATCTTCTAGTCACTTCCGCCGCGACTACGGGAACTGCTTTTCGAAGTGCCACCGCTTTGAGAACTGAACGCACGCGAAGCATTGCAAAGCCTGTTCCAAGGCGGTATCCGCGCGGTGGGTCGCCAAGTAATGGCTTGCCACCACCAAAAATTACGCATGCTGCAATAACCTTTAGAGAGAGCGACTTTCGTCGGCCGAGGCCGACAACACTGCCCCCGCGATTCTGCCGTCTGGGGCGTCGCGCGCTTTACCACATGGACCATTCTGTGCTTGAGCGGAAACCATCGCCGCCTTATCTGTCGGCGACCGGCGGCGCGCCTTTGCTTGTCTTGGCACAAAAAAGAAAAAAATACGCCATTCCCCCATTGCAAACACGCCTCAACTCATTTCCGACACAAAAAAACAATGTAACGAGATACCCGTGTCCTGCATAGTATCGCGATACAGGCGATACATCGTAAATATATTTCACTACTGAGATACAAATACATTTTTCAAATGTATCTCGATACAGAAATACAGATACTCAAAAGTATCTCTGAAATACTATCGCGATACTCTTGTATCGCGATACTGCCCAGCCCTGTCCTGCAGTAGCTTATAGGTAGTGAATGTGTATTCATTTTATCGCTACAACGTGTACGACCACTTGCCGAGTGAGCAAAATGTTTGCGTAATGAAATTAGTTGATTAGAAATCCAAGTAAACACAGAACATCTTCCAAGTTCTTTGACTAGCACCAAGGCCATGGCAGCCTGAGAAATTGAGAAAACATTTGTTGAAATTCTCTATTTTCACAAAAATCACAGCATATCCACGGGGTCAATGATGATGAGTGGGGCGAAGCTACGGAGGGAATCATCTGTAAACCGTGAAACTCTTCCGTGAAATGCGCCCAGTACATAATATAAAGAGTGTGAAACATCGTGTATATATTAAACATCAAACTTTTATTGTACTGTTGGTTTACGTGGTCCCTTCATTATCACTTGTGATCGGTGAAATGCAAGGAAGAAGTCCGCTCCCGAGCGAAAGAGCACCAAGAGCGACCGCATTCCCCGCTCGCCCTGTGCGAATTAAAGGCAAGGCTAGAGGGAAGACAGGACGCGCGTTCCACGACGCGAGGTCGGTAGCATGCCCAACGAAAGCCAACGGAACGCGATCGTGCAAGTGCTCCGGCTTCGCATCGCCTCATGGTTCCATTTAGCGTTCCAAAACCAAATATATTGCTCAAGGTGTGCCTTGCGTTTTTCGTAGAAATAATTTCTTTATCATGTACATTAAGACGGAAAGTTGAAAGCTCACTAGAGTGTATCGCCCGCAAAGTATGTCTTTTAGTGTGATTTAACTCTCGTACGGCAGGGTCCTCGCGCCGTTGCCGGTCCACCTCGCCCGTTGACGATCGGGAGAGGTGGCTACATACAACTACTACTACTACACTTTAAGAAAAACATCTGGCGTTCTTTCGTTTTGCTTTTACAAAACATCTGGCGTCTTTCGTTGGTTTATTTCATCAATCAACGGCGTTTTGAACAAAATTTTTATTGTTTAATCACGCACAGGAGAAATCTCACCAGGCACTACCTTGGAGGTAAACAATGGCTGCTAATGGGAATGAGAGACAGAAGAAGTCGGCTTTTAGCTAACACTTACACTTCTACTTCTACTAACGTTTCCTACTGGAACATGCCAATGGCTGCTAATGGGGAATGAGAGACAGAAGAATTCGGCTTTTAGTTAACGCGCACGCTGCGAATTTTTTATTGTTCAACAACGCACAGGAGAAATCTCCCACCGGCACCACCTTGGAGGTCAAAGCGTAAGACTTGTTACGGACTACTACTACTACTACTACTACCACTACGACGACGACGACGACTACGAGGGACGAACGGGTGCCGCCTTAAGGAGCTTCGCCCCTAAAACTTGCACCATTCGCGCGCGAGCGCGTGTGTGTGTCTGTGTGCGTGTGTCTGTAACAATACAAATTAATAAGTATGCACTTAGTGGTTGAAGTGCGCACTAGGGGCCGGATTTCGCTATTGCGTTCAACTCTTAAAGGCGAAGCTTAAGGGTCCCCCAATTTTTTTTCCTCATTAAGATATGAATGTATCGTCCGCTTTGAATTATTTAGCACAGCACAATTTAATGTTACTGTACCATGCTGGAGCTGAGTGCCTGGACCTGCTTGTATTCAAATAACAGAAATTTTCAGAAACTACAGAATGCTAGATGAAACTTCTGTATCACAAATCAAGCACTCAAACCCGAGTAAACTATAACCAGACCTATGTGAAAAGCAATTGAGTCCAGAGTTCAAGAACTTCGGTATGCAATCTCCACCAGTATCCTAATTGCATAAGCGAACCTCTTCTCACTCTAAAGGTGTCCACTTCGCTACTGGCATTCGGAATTACAGCTTCCTATTCCTGCTTAAAGGGACACTAAAGAGAAACAATGAATTGGTTGAGATTGGTAAATTGTGCTTTTAGAACTATAATGTCGTTAATTTAACCATCATAGGTGTATTAATAAAGGAGCAAATGAAGTGAAATGTTTCATTTTTAAATTTCGCGCCAAAATTCTCACGCGCGACGTCACAGATTTCAAAGCGTATTTATCGTATTTTGGCGCCATTGGCTCAACAAAATTTCCTCAAATTTGGTATGTTAACTCTACGTCCCCCTCTGAGGACAGTGTACTTCATTTTTGAAATACACTGTCCTCTGAGGACAGTGTACTTCATTCGACGCCTACTAGGGCCTACGTAGTTCCTTTTAGGAACTACGTAGGCCCTAGTAGGCGCCGTCAAAATATGTGACGTCACGGCGAGTGGTGCGGCAACTTCACGGTGGCGTCGCCACTCACATTTTCTTTTTCCGCGGTTGCTCGCTTACTAAGTGTCTTACAGAGCACAAGGAAAGATAACGGCCCAGAAAGATAGCACAAGAGCAAACAAAGAAAAATAATACGCGCATAATAGAGGGCGACAAGTTTGCAAGCAAATGGTCACCATTCTGTATCAAAAGGCATGAACGCCGTTGGGGAAAGGGTCACAAGTGCGGGTGGCAACGGCAGTTGACGGGGTGGCACTGCAGGCGCTGAGCCGTGCTCCCAATTAGGGTTGCAGAAGTTGCGCCTTTTCCTTCCTCAACCTCTCCTCCTCCTCCTCTGCACAAACGACGACAGTAGACGCAGGGGTAGACGCCGGACCCGTTGGAGGGCAATGGACAAACGCCCTTTCAGCGTTCGCCAGCCAAAGCTCGGTCGTCGTCGTGGAGACGCAGGTGGGCTTGAACCACGCGTACTTGCGACAACCCCAAAGCGCCAGGCACCGGGAAGAAGCTCGACTTGGTGATAGGTGGGAGCCTGCAACGACCTTTAGCTAGGTACACGGCTGGCCGGTACTCCCGCGCCCTGGACACCATCTTCCCCCGGCCATGTCTCGTCTTGCTGCACCGTTCTACTCTTCCGAACTATCGTGGATGGTGGTCATTGGTTGGGTCTCTCGCATGCTGCCATGTGACGCAGGTGCAGCGTGTCATCTTTGTCCTCGTCTCCTAACTACAGGCACCACTCGCGCACTTCATCGCAAGCGTGTAAGCACTACCTTGCGCGCTCAGCGCGGAAATGTCGAGCATTGCCGATTATTTTAGATAGTTCTTATAACCTTGAGAACGCAATACGAGCAGTGCAGTTTATTCTGAAACTAACGCAGCCACCAACGATAAGGCTGGAATCTTCGATGCCACATATATAAATACCGACGCGCGTTACCGCTGATCAGATTACCGATCGCCGACGCCATGATCGCCGCTATCAGTGTTCACTGTGTGTTGTCGTACTTTGACTTCTCGTTTCCTGGGCACAAGGTCGCCCAATAAAAAGACTCGTCTTTAACCATTTGTAATCAACAGCCAATCTAATTGCGCAATAAATATTTTTTACGTATATGCAATAACAACACATACGAAACTGGGAATAATCCGAAAACTGAAAATTTAGCTTTAGTTCTAGAAGAAAACAAGCGTCCACATATGTGCACGCTGAGAACACCGGTTACACTGGGTCCATTATCCTGCTTTATCGTACATGAGAAGTTTGCTTGCGAACGGCTTTGTTTCAACGCACTAATCATTATCATCGTCGTCATCATCATCATTATCATTCATTATCATTATCATTATTATAAGTGTTCACATGGCCGCTCGCTAAGGGCTCTGATTCAACACTTTCATCACCATTGTTCATTATCGTCATCATCAACGCGTATCCCTATTCAAGGCCCATTAGCTTGCCTACAGCTCTAATTCCGCCCGTTCGTCATCATCTTTATCGTCGTTGATCAGCATTACCAATGCGGCCATGGTTACGTTCAAACTGAATGCTCTCATCATCTGCCGTAGCAGTGTTCAAGAGGCATTTGCTTGTTAAAGGGCCCCTCACCAGGTTTGACAATTTTGAGCTGACGAGCGCAATGCACGCACTGGGCATTCACGATCACGTCTGCCAAAATTTGCAACGCTACGCGCCGCGGAAATGGGTCAAATTTCAAGGCGAACGCTGCTTGCCCTTCCCCTCGCGGGCGCGCGCTTTAGAGAATGAGGGGATGACGTACATGAGAAAATGGCCCTACGTAGATGGTAGTGCTGTGACGTCGCCCCTCTACGTAGACGACTGTGCTCTGACGTCGCCAACAGTAACACGTGACACTGCGATAATTATTTGACACGACGTGTAGTTTGTGTAATTTGTTGCTTGAATGGATGAATAAAACTTCAGAGCAATAATAAACCACACAAACAGAATGTATGCGTTTTCTTTTTTAATTTTTACTGCGAAGTGCAGCGAGATTCGAGTCTAATCTTCCTCTGTTTCGCACGCGTTCGTGTTCTCGCGCTTTGCGCATCGTGCAGACGCCACCCTTTACAACGAAACTAATTTTCTAGTGCGTTCCAGCGCTCATTAGGCTCATTTATCCGCCCGCGTCTAACTAGATTTTCATGCGGCACACCGCTAGTCTCGCGTCCGTACAAATGTTGCAGCTTTCGTGCTCAGTAATAGGGTGAAACCCAAGTGATCGGCGAGGGCGCATTCGGCATAACTTGCACAGATGAAGCGCAACGAACGCCGCCACAACACCGCTCGCGTCTCGGGGGCTCGGGATGGTTCGGGCACGTCATGCGCTCGTGACATTTTGTGCGCATGACGTATTCATGCGTGTGCGTTATGTGATGCTCCTGCACGCGTGCCGAAGAGGGCAGGGAAGGGATTTGGCTTGCGAAGGCTACACGGGGCGAGCGGCAAGGGTTTGCAGCTCGCCTCCTCGCATCATGGTTTCGCGCCGCTACAAATTATTGTTTTTCTCAGCTTCTAACGGACCGATTAGAAAAATTCTTGTGGCATCATGTTCTTTATTGGTCTCGCAACAACTTCCTATGTCTAACTAAAATTCGTTATGTCACCTGGTGAGGGGCCCTTTAATGGCTCTGCTTCAACGCGCTAACTATCGGTGCTCGCCAAATCGGAACATTCGCTTTCGCTAGTCAGCTCGAAAGTAATGGCATGTATGTCTTCATCGCTTAATCCACGCCCCGAATAAAACAAATAAATTCTAACCAAAAAACTTCTAAAGAGCGTATTTGGATATATTACAACAATGTTTTGTGTAGAGCCGCACGGCAACGAAGCGAGTCTTACTACCATGTGGCTTTCTACCGGCTTCTCACACGAACTCGGTGCCTAACGTCCACAAACGTGGACGCCGCAGCTTACAAAACTTTGGTCGCTCACAGTGCAACAAAACTCACACAAAATCAAGATAAACCCTTCCTTTTCTTGAGAAATGGCCAAGCATGGCCTTTGCGCCATTAAACTCCACATATCATCATCATCCTTTTCTTGAGGAAAGCCAAATAATTTAAAAACTCTCAAGAATTTAGAGTGAACTTAGCAAGAAAATTCAGGCATACACTTATACAGGCGACTTGAAAAGAACGCCATTGTTCTGTGTGCACTTACCGCTGTTTGTTCACTGAAGTTGGCACATATAGATGTTTTTATGAAATGCTGAAGTAGTGCCAACATTTCAAATTGATATTTATGGCAATGTGTTGGCTAGCCTGCTCCCACATCCCTGATATGTTTTGTCCACATAATATGGACGCTGGGATACAAAGGGTTAAAAGAGTGCTGACAAGAAAACCTTCAGTTGTCGTTTTCCTGCGTCAAATGGAAGGCCAAGCCTTCAAGAGCCTAGAAAATGCACTGCTAAGCGTCAGTGCGCCCTGAAAAGGTAATTACAGTCTGTTTTTAAAAGCTACTTTCTGTTTCTACTGTACCCTGACGTGGCGCCACAACAAGGTATGGCCCTCTAGTCACGTGCTGGCGCCAGATAGCGCAACGTTTTCACGCCCGCTCCGCGCCATGGTGACTTAGAAGCGGTGAGGTAGAAGCGACCGTTTTGGATATTATGGCGATGCACAAACAGTTATTTTGGAATTTTCGGTACCTGACGTCATCAAAACTAGCCAGACTGCTGCATGAAGTCGCAAGATTTAGTACCGTAGCCTGACGTCAAGTTAGTGTCGATGTCGGTAGGTGCGCCGTGGGCAAATTGACCTCAATATCAATATAAAATATCTTATCCGCATTTCCTGAGCTTCACACTTTCTCAGCGTCGTCTGTGTATTCGCAAAGTAAACTTGCTTTCGAAAAATGGTGTCAGTACCCCTTTAATAGCCCGAGTGC
This sequence comes from Rhipicephalus sanguineus, assembly GCF_013339695.2. NCBI lineage: Eukaryota > Metazoa > Arthropoda > Arachnida > Ixodida > Ixodidae > Rhipicephalus > Rhipicephalus sanguineus. Next base: position 189,212,104 of record NC_051180.1, read on the forward strand.
CGTCTTCTTCACAGTCACGGCCACATGACAATAGTGAGAACATCTCAGCTGTCTTGAAAGTGTCAATAAATAGATGAAGCTTTCTGTCAACGTTGTGGCAGTTCAACTGAAAATGACTTGGTTTGTGAAATACACCCTGTTTGCGAAAGTGGAAACACTGGAATATGCACTTCAGAAATATAATGTACCACAACAGCGATACTTTGTTGCTGGCATTATGCTGACAGCTATGTGTATCACCACGCACATGCAAAATACTTCATGGAACGTTTTGCTGGTATTAGTTGTTTTAAGACACATTATCCAGCACCGACTATCGACGACAGTAGTGATAGAAAAGTACCTGACTGTCCAGGCAGACTATTTGGGTAGTACTTGTCAATTTTGTTCGCGCTAACTTAAAGGATTATGGTAAGAAGGTTTGCCATCAACAACAGAATGAACATAGGCATATCTGCAGCGCACTGAAAAGTTTCGCTTTGGGCGACTCTGCCCGGTTTCGTAATATCACCGCAGCTAGACTGTGTGAGCAAACTGTAAGCAAAGTTTCTTACTAGTTATTGTGCTAGTTGTACGTCAGCAGATTCTATCCTCAAGACACCTTTTTGGTTAGAGCACTTTTCCCTAATATGCATATGGCTTTCTATCGTGCAGTGTAAATTTATTGAGAATTGAAATGAAATATTTCTTCTTCACATGACACTGGATAGCAGTCTGTGTGGTTTGGCTCCATCCAGCTACATTACAAGAACCGTGTAATACAGCTTCTTGTTCGTGCAAGTCGTTCGCTTCATGACTTGTCTAATTTGAGGTTTTCTGTTCGCATTATATATATATGACTTAAATGAGGGCTACCTGTAATTGTCATTGATGACGCCAGCGTTCACAGGCGTATTGAGGACAGCGTTTTGTGATAGCAGAATGTGCAAAAGAGCACAAAGAACTCGAAAGAAACCGTACGCGAGTGAAACAGCAAACTGAATTGAAGCGCTCGTCCTCGCCCGTTCGTGCTTTCTTCTTGTGTGCGTGTTAACTTTCCGCGCTAAATTTGGTTTAACGGTGGTAGACTAACTAACCCAGCAAAATGTCCTCCTTATGTTTGATAGAGTTCCTCTATCTAGATGGCTGATACACAAGAAAGCTCCATCGACTCCGTGCACGGCACACTGAAGAGCAAACACATGCCGTCTAGCACCACTGTACCGCATCGCCGGCTTACATCTCGACTTGTATCTCGTGAGTAAACTTCGTCAATGAACACGATCCAGCACTTCGGACGCGACGCGGTCACCACGGCGCCTCGCGAGCGGCAAAATCACAGTAGAACATGTCGAATGACGCCGATAAAGATAAAATAAAACTTATCGCTATGAGTGAATTATCACTCCGCACCTCGCTCAGGACTTGTCGTTCACCGAAAACACGAACATTCAAGTGCGCATTTCGCTGCGATGAACCACAAACCAGCAGCACATTCAAATAGCCTGCGCTGCTTGCGGCGATCGAACACTGCTGATGAACTCGCGTACGATGAGAAAGCGTCGAGCACAGATTACAGCTGCATGTGATGACATTCTAGCTCCCAAAGCGATGATAATAAGGGCAACAGCACCGCTATCCTATTGTTCCCGGTACACGTCACCGTCCCCACCGACGAGGGCCCCCCTAATTCGAACGAGGTGGCACACCGCTATTCGCGAGAAATGACCCGCCGCGCTGAGTCGGATACCGCCCCGTCGAGTTCGGACCTCCTGCTTCAAAACACGAGAGAACGCTTGGTCAGGTACAACGACATCACCAAGCACTACCAGTTAGGTAGTTAGGAGGCCACCTGAAATCGGTGGCCTCCAGTCCTAGCGTAAACACAGAATACGCCGTCTCTTTCCGTCGGCGATCGCAAACACTGATGAGGCCAGGAAGGCTGCACCGCCTTGCATCCTACGACGGATATCTTCGTGGGTGCGGGATCACCCAAGTGTTATTTAAAGTAACGTCAGGCCAAAACGAGTCTGTCAAGTAGACCTCGGCTCGAGCTTGGTCGCTGCAAGCAGGCGCAATGTTTCACGTTGAGCAGATATGAAAACGTCATAGCGCACCGCGTTTTGTCAGCAAATCAGCGATCTAGAAAACATGTGGTGCCTGTCCATTCGCATGATGCCGAAAAGTGGCCGGCTTTTCCAGCCCGTTAGAAAGGCGAAAAGGAACACGACAAACGTCGGCAACTGCGATCATACTACAGGTTTCTTTTCAATATATAGGATAATAAAATAAATGCACTGTATAATTATGGACTTTTACCTAGTTATGAAACTGAACATCTTAAACACCTGAGCAACGTGTGCACCTTCAGATGTTGCTTCTGGAGAAGTTTCTTGAGATGATAAAGTGAGGATCTGTTCACGTGTGAGTTTGCGTGACTTTTCTTGAACAGTGAAAAAATCCGTAAACAGGGGTTGGGTGCTCGAGCCGACGTTTCGACAAGTGGACTTGGTCTTCTTCAAGGCTGGAATTGATTTCATTAGCTCTCGTGTGTATATGCTTCGTGCCCTCTCCACGACAGGGGACGGGAGGGCAACTGCCAGAGTGGGGGTGGGGGAGGGGGGAGAGGGCGCCGTGACGAACTGGGGGAGTCATGAAGGAAAGACGTGTTGATTTTAAGGGCTCGTTTTTTTTTTTTTTTTTTTTTTTACACAAAGCACTAACAGACAATAATGCCAAGGAAAGTATAGGGGATGTTATTAGTAGTAAATGTAAGGTAAATCTGAAGAAAGAAAAGTGGACGAACAGATGACTTGCCGCGGACAGGGACCGAACCTGCGACCTTCGAATAACGCGTCCCATGCTCTACCAACTGAACTACCGCGGCGGCCATCCCCCCGTCCACTTTATAGGGCATATATGTACATTTAAACGTGGGAGCGTCAGTCAGCGCCTCCAGTAGCCATGCCGGCGAGTGTGGAACACTCTTTTTCTGCCTGTTGGCGTCACGTAGCACGTGAACTTATTACGAGCTGGCAGCTGACCAATAATCCCTCGCATACTACCTGAAAGCAACAAGTCTGCCAGAACGAGAACCTCGCTATGAATGAAGGAAAGTTGAATGAAGGAAAGAATGAAGAGACATAAGGAAGACGAAAAAAAAAGAGAGAGAAAAGGAGCAAGAAGCAGCGGGGGAAGAGGGGGGTATACGTTTCGCTGAATGATTGTCAGTGGAAGCACGTGGCATTTTAACAATAGTAGATTCGAAATGCCTAGAAAAAGGGCTTAACTCTCCATGGTTTTCGAAGCACCGTCCCGCCGCGATCAGTACTCAGGGCGAGAGTGGTACGGTTTAAGTCGCGAGACATGAACTATATCGCTCGTGGCTGAAGCTGTCGCTGACAGAGAATTGAGCGGAGCGATCATATAGGTCACGCTAGTGACCGTTCGTATGACGCGGTAAGGGCCAACATAACGGGACATCAGTTTTTCGCATAGACGAACACGTCGTGAGGGTAACCACAGCAAGACCAGCGACCCCGCAGAGCACGTCGCGGTGTCGGCGATCGTAACCACGCTTTTGGTGAACCTGCGAGGCGCATAAACGATCCCGGGCGACCTGGCAGGCGATGTCAGCACGAGCCAGCGCATCACGAGCATAGGCAGTCGATGATTCGGCGTCGGAATGCAACATGGTGTCCATGGGTAAAGGCGAGTCGTAGCCAAACAACAGGTAAACAGGTGAAAATCCAGCTGTGTCGTGGCACGAAGAGTTGTATGCAAAGGTTACAAAGGCAGGTTGATGTCCCAATCGCGGTGGTCCTCAGAGACGTACATTGCAAGCATGTCTGTCAGGGAACGTGTCAGGCGTTTTGCGAGCCCGTTCGTTTGTGGGTGGTACGCTGTAGTGAACTTGTGGTGTGTCGAGCAGGATCGCAGGAGGTCGTCGACTACTTTAGATAGAAAGCAGCGGCCGCGGCCCGTGATCAACTGACGAGGAGCACCATGACGCAGAATGATGTCATGAAGGATTAAATCGGCTACATCAGTAGCGCAGCTGGTAGGGAGTGCTCGTGTGACGGCATACCGCGTTGCGTAGTCGGTAACGACGGCTATCCACCTGTTACCGGTGGCCGACACGGGAAAAGGTCCGAGAAGGTCGAGGCAGACTGGGAAAAATGGCTCATCTGGGACTTCAATGGGCTGAAGACTGCCAGCAGGCAATAGCGCAGGTGTCTTGCGCCTCTGACAGAGGTCGCACGCCGCAACGTACTGTCGCACAGAACGGTAGAGGCCAGGCCAAAAGTATCGCCGGCGAATGCGGTCATCCGTGCGTGACACCCCTAGATGGCCGGCGGTGGGTGCATCATGAAGCGGGGCCGAAACATCCTAGCGGAGATGCGCAGGAACAACGAACCAAAGCTCAGCACCGTCAGGGCGGGCGTTGCAGCGGTGCAAAATGTCGTTGTGAAGGACAAAAACCTGAAGGGAGCGGTCAGGCTGTAGAGATTGCAGACCATCTATAATAGGCCGCAAAGACGAGTCGCGGCGTTGCTCAGCAGCCATGTTGACGAAGTCTGTAATGGAGAGAACGAGTGCTTCATGGTCATCTTCCGTCGTTTCTCGGGGATCGACTGGGTGCCGAGACAAGCAGTCGGTATCCTTGTGAAGTTGTCCAGATTTATAGGATACCGAAAAGGTGTACTCCTGTAAGCGCAGCGCCCAGCGACCTAGGCGTCCCGTGGGGTCCTTGAGCGAGGAGAGCCAGCAAAGCGCATGATGGTCTGTAATAACCGTGAAGTGTCTGCATTACAGGTACGGTCGGAATTTCATGATAGCCCAGACGAGAGCTAAGCACTCTCGTTCGGTGATTGAATAATTTTGTTCCGATGGCGACAAAAGGCGGCTTGCGTACGCGACGACACGGTGCATGCCCTGTTGCTGTTTTGCAAGCACTGCGCCTATACCGTGGCCATTGGCATCGGTACGAAGCTCCGTAGTGGCAGAAGGGTCGAAATGTGCCAGAACTGGCAGGTTGGTGCGGATGGCAACGAGAGATGAGAAAGCGTGCGCTTGTTGTTGGCCCCAAGTGAATGCGACGTCCTTTTTCAGTAGGCAGGTCAGAGGACGGGCCACGTCGGCGAAGTTCTGGACAAAGCGACGGAAGTAGGAGCACAGTCCAAGAAAACTGCGGGCGTCCTTGGCAGAGCGGGGAGTGGGGAAATCTCGAACTGCTCGGACTTCCCCAGGGTCTGGTTGCGCGCCCGCAGCGTCAACAAGATGGCCGAGTAAGCAGATTCGGCTTTGTCCAAAGTGACATTTCGACGAGTTAAGTTGAAGGTTAGCGCGTCGGAAAACATCAAGCACTGTGGACAGGCGAGTAAGATGGTTTTCGAAGGTGGTGGAAAAAACAATAACATCGTCCAGGTAGCAAAGACAGATGGACCACTTCATGCCGCGAAGGAGGGAGTCCATCTTGCGCTCGAAAGTCGCGGGAGCATTACACAAGCCAAACGGCATCAACTTAAACTGATAAAGTCCATCAGGGGTCACGAAGGCAGTCTTCTCTCTGTCTTGCTCGTCCACAGCGATCTGCCAGTACCCTGAGCGCAGGTCGATTGACGAGAAATATCTGGCGCCGTGCAAGCAATCGAGTGCGTCGTCGATACGCGGGAGAGGATACACATCTTTCTTGGTAATATGGTTGAGATGTCTGTAGTCAACACAGAATATCCAGCTATTGTCCTTCTTTTTAACAAGGACAACAGGAGAGGACCAGGGACTGGAAGAGGGTTTGATTATGCCCTTATGAAGCATTTTAGCCACCTCCCGTTGTATAAGAACACGCTCCGGTGCTGACACACGGTATGGCCGTCCTGTGAATGGGTCGAGTATCACCGGTATCAATGCGATGGGTGACCACGGATGTCTGGCCCAAATTACGGTCGCCGAAGTCAAAGATGTCCTGGTAGGAGACGAGGAGGCGGCGGAGAGCAGAGACTTGCTCTGAAGTGAGCTCTTCGGATATCATTTTCGTGAACCGGTCGCAAGAGGAACGTGAAGCGAATGACGGCATTGAAAAATCTGGTGGCGCATCCGTGGTCAAAGCGGAAACTGTATGGTCGGCCAGTGGTGTCAGATGAGCAAGTGACATGCCGCGAGAAAGAACTTGCGTCGAGAAGCCAAAATTGAGGACGGGAAAAGAAGTTTGATTGGCTGTAACCGTCACCACCGTGTTGAGCAGCGCGACATTGCGCGTCATGGCGACGTCAGGAATCGGGACAGCAACATAATCACCATCGGGTACTTGTGGGAATGGCGAGAGCAGGACTTGAACTGCGGCTTGCGGCGGAAGGTGAAGGAACTCGAGGGGTCGTAGACGAGGTGGGCCGGCAGGAGCGGTATCTGAGAACGAAGGGAGTTCTAGCCGAAGAAGTCCTGCAGAGCAGTCGATAAGCGCAGCGTGTGTGGTAAGAAAGTCAATACCAAGGATGAGGTCATGAGGGCAATTTCCTAGTACAGCAAACAGAACTGACGTGTGATGATCAGAAATTGTGGTTCGCGCAGTGCCCATTCCTCGTACAGCAGGAGTACTCCCATCGGATATACGGACGGTAGGAGCAATCGCGGACGTCAGAATTTTTTGGAGGCGGCGGCGATGGTTTGAGCTCATGACAGATATTTGTGCACAGGTATCAATAAGAGCATTCACAGGTAAAGCATCAGCGAGACTTTCAAGAAGGTTATGTCGCTTGTCCGGAGTAATGAGAGGTTTTGCAGTCGAAGGCTGCACCGGCTAGTTTCCCGAGTGGCGGTCAAAGGGAGACCGAGAGCGGCGAGGTTGGGGCGAGCGGGACTGGCGACGCTGGGGCAATGCCGTTCGGAGCGGGATCCCCAATTGTAGAAGCTTGGTCGAGGGGATGAGGTCCAAGAGCACGTGAAACATATGGGCCCTATGGCACGTGAAACATATGGGCCGATCATCAGGTGTACGCCGTTCGGCTGGGTTTCGTCGCGGCGCGGAGGGTCGGGGTAGCAGCAGCAACGACTGGGGAAGAAGAGTTGGGAGTAGCATTGGCACTTTTAAGCTTTGGTGAAATGCCCACATTCGCGATCTCTTGGCGCACCACGGCCTGTATTAATGAAACAGTAGCGAGATTGTTTCCGGTAGTGTTGTCGTTGGACATAACAGGAGCCATAGCCTCGAGTTCGCGACGGACAATCCTGGTGACGTTTTCTGGAGCTGGTGGTTGATGTCGCGTGGGTAAAGCTTCGCAGGAGGACGTAGTCGCCGTGTTGGGAAGACGGTCAAAGCGGTGAATGATGCGCCTACTTTTTGCCTGTTCGAAGCGACGACATTCTGCAATGACCGACTCCACTGTCGAGCAATCCACTGTCTCTTCTTCCTGTTTCGTCCTTGTCCCATTTTGCGCCACCGTCTTATACTTAACGAGCAATCCTTGCACAGCAGAAAATTAAAGGCGTCATCGGCAATTCCCTTTAGCATGTGTCCGACCTTGACCTCTTCAGGCATGTCCTTGTCTATCTTGCGGCACAAGCCAACACGTCCTGGATGTACGCGATGTACGGCTCTGTGGAAGTCTGGACGCGAGTTGCGAGCTCTTTCTGGCAGCTGCTTGTCGTCCGATAGGCTTCCCAAATAAATCGCGTAATTTTGCTTGCAGATATCCCAACTTGTCAACTCTTCTTCATGCGTCCCGTACCAGAGTTTTGCAGTGCCACGCAAGTAGAAGAGGATGCTGGCCAGCATCAGCGTTGGGTCCCAGTGGTTGCTGCTGCTGACATGCTCATACAGAGCCGCCAGTCGTCGACGTCCACACCACTTGTGCCGTTGAATGTGCCACGATCACGGGGTGCACCACAACGATCGGCTGTGGGCCTCACGGATCTTGTTCACACTGGGTCGCTTGGTCTGTCATCGTGGCAGCTGCAACGCGTCGTCCACTGCGAAGATCCAGTTCCTGGTGCTTTATAGCGAGTCGCACCCAGCCTTTCCACCAAGATGTTACGGGGAAGAAACTATATACACAGGTATATTTGACAGCAAAAGCGTACAACGCTGCCCCAGTCCAAGCGCGTTCCGCTCAGCACTTCGTCTTTGTCGTTCGCTGCCTTTCTCCGCCGGTGACAATATGAACATTACATCATGTAGATGACGTTTGAACTAGTGCAGGTAAAACTAGGTTTTATATGATGGACGTAATCACTTCCGGTGCTTTTAACTATAACGTCATCTTGAAGGCGTTACAGGTTTTACATCTCGGACGAGAACAAGGTGTTATGTGGGCAGTAGAATGAGGGTTTACTTTTGCATTCATCATTCATTCATTCATTCATTCATTCATTCATTCATTCTCTTTATTTTCCAGAATAAAACGAAAACATTACATTCTGGATGGTCTCCTGGGCTAAAAGCTGTAATGAAACAGCTTGACTAGGGCCCAGTCGTGCCCCTTAAAATTCCTATTGCGGCGATACTGACCTTTGATACTCCGGGAAACGCCTTTCTAAGGTGCTCGTTGCTTGCCAGTATTGGGTAATACTTACGGAGGATATTATTTATGTTTGGTAGCGCATTTGAGTATTTGGTATAAATGCTGGCGGCTGGTTGGGCTGTGCTACGGGGGCCCTTGGAGCTAGTGATGATTTCCTATCTAGTTGACATGCTTCGTTGTAGACCTTGTTTAGAGCATCTTGCGGGTAATTTCTTTAACTAATGTTTCCTTTAGGTTTCTTAAGTGGTGAACGCAGTCACCGTCGTCGCTACAGTTCCTTACGCTTCGCCTGTCCTACAAATATCCCTTGTATGCAGTGTCGCGGGTGATGACTAGTGTAATCTAGGCATGCTGGCTGTCGGTTGGTTTCCTATAAAATGTCGTCTTTATATTCCTGCTTCAATTGATACCGTCGTGTCTAGGAAGTTAATTTCACTGGAAGAATGGTGCATGGTGAATTTAATACTAGAGTGAAACTTGTTACAGTGTCAATGAATTCGCTTAGTGAACTTATGCCATGTTCCCATATGGACAAATATGTCGTCTAAGTAACGGAGATAGGTGGAAGCTTCACTGGACATGATTCCAGCAGCTCTGATCCTAACTGTCCCATAAAAAATGTTGGCGCAAAAGGGGTTCCCTACTAGTACCGAAAGTTGCAGGTAGTAGGAAGAATCAAACTCAAAATAATATAGTGTTAGGACTAATTTCAGTAAACCTAGTAAACTTCAGCATTATGTGTTTGCGTGCTTTCTATAAGTGATTTTGAGACCGCTTCAATCCCTTCAGTGATAGGTTATTCGTATACAAGGAGCAGACATTTAATGTTACCATATGGGCTGATCCGAGAGCGTTTGTGTTTCGTTAACAGAATATATTATTCGTAGGAAATGAGGTGTACTTTAAACAAAAGACGGTAGGTTAGATGGTATTTTAGATAATGTTGATACAGAAATGTTGATAGCGACTCAGTAGGTTTATGTTGTTAGATTTTTTTTTCGCTTCATTATGACTCTCCCAGTTCGTCACGGCAGCCTCCCCCCCCCTGCCGACCCCACTCTGGCAGTTGCCC